>NW_026623469.1:22031-27970 GCF_030028575.1 Malurus melanocephalus | reverse complement strand
GAGGGGGAAAGGGGAGATAGAGGGGGAAAGGGGAGATAGAGGGGGAAAGTGGAGATAGAGGGGAGTGAAACAGGTGAGGGCTGAAAGAGGGAATTAGAAATTGAGCTGGTAAGGGAGGAGGTAAGTGAGGGGGAAAGGGTGTATGAGAGTGAGAAGGAGGAAAGGGCAGGTGAGAAAGGTGAGGGAAAAGTGAGGAAGAGGGGAAGATCCTCGAGGAGGAAAGGGGTGAGATTAGAAAGSATAAATGAGGGGGAAAAGGGTCTCTCCCTGTGCATGTGATCCATAAAAATGCACAAAATGCAGCTTAGCTGGGATCTCCCAAAGCTCTCGTGAGTGTAACGTCTCTTCAGGACACTTTTATCAGGCCACAATAAAACTACCACCATTCTTTGATGTCCTCCTCCCACATGTGTGTGTTGAACTCAAACAYACCCTCTGGCATCTCCTGATAAGGAGCATTGGATGTGGAGCATCTCCTGATAAGGAGCCAAGGCCATGTGCTATGAGCAGGATCTCRTACCAGTTGGTCTGAGCGCTGTGTCCAGCACTGACTCCTGAAGGTCTGTCCTGGTTTCAGCTGGGCTACAGTTAATTTTGTCGTTGTWAATTTTCCGATGCTCTGGGAAGGTTTGGTCTGTGCAGAAGACAGGATTTCTTGGTCTGTGCCACCACATAGGAGCTGCAATGCCACGATGGGTTTGCCTTCACTTCTGCTCAGTCACCACCAGCACATTTCATAGCCTTTATTTATRTATWTATTTATWTATTTATTTATTTATTTGATTTCATGGGAAACAACCTGGTCAAGATTTGCCCCACAAGCAGTAGAATCCCAAGAGAAATAAGATCTTTTTGTGAAAGAAAATGCATGACCTCATCCATCACATAGGAGAAGTCTGTGTGCCGGTGACCCTTCTCCACAAACACCAGGAAATAGGAAGATTCACCTCTTTGAATAATTCATTTCTTCTTTGTTGTAGGTCAGCAATTCTTCAAAGCTCAAGCCAATACAAATGACAAAGCATAACAGTTTTAGAGCAGCTGCAGGTTCCTTTTGGGTGATACATTCTTTAAGGGGGAAAAATACCATGGAATCCTTTGGGATGATGCTACACACAGGTATCATTTTCTGATCCCAGAAATGTGTGAGAAAAGGACAGGCAGGACCCCCAAGACAGCCCAAACCCCTCAGTGGATCCTAGGATGATTTCTCAGCTCAGGGCCCACATATACACTGAGGATCGTGGAATCATGGGATTACTGGGGCTGGAAAAGCCCTCGAAGATCAAGTCCAAGCATTCCCGCAGTATTGCCAGGCCACCACGAACCCATGTCCCCACGTGCCACATCTACACAGATTTTAAATCCTTCCAAGGATGGGGATTCCACCTCTGTCCTGGGCAGCTGTGCCAGAACTGGACAGCCCTTTCCAGGAGGAAGATATTCCCAATATCCAATTTAAATGTGGCACAACTCAAGACTGTTCYCTCTCCTGTCCCTGTTCTCTGGCAGCAGTGCCTGACCCACCATAATTGCCCCCTCCTGTCAGGGAGTTGTGCAGAGCCAGAAGGTTTCCCCCAGAGYTTCCTTTRCTCCAGGCTGAGCCTCTTTCCCAGCTCCCTCAGTCSGTCTCAAACACAGACTCTTGGGGATCAGGGCGCCCTTTTTTCCCCAGTAATCACAGGATTTTAGGAATTTCTGCAGAACATCAGACTGGATTTGCCAAGCCAGTTTGCTGAGCCCACCCCCACTTTGAGCACACCCTGTTTTCATGGTCCTGCTGCTCTTCTCCCTCATTGCCTCAGCCTGCAACAAAGCCTTTGGTTACTTCATGGATGGGCCACTGAGGAGCATGAGTAACACAGCACCTGAGCTCAGAGGGCACAAACAGGAGGGTGTGACACAGGTGGGGCAGCGGCACGTGAGCTGAAGCTGTTTATTAGAGCTGTGTACAGAGGTGAGACACTTCCTACAGGAGACACAGAGCTGAGGGGAGGCTGTGCAGAACCCATACAAATCCAGCTCCCCATGGCCATGGACACATCGGGGGCTCKGGAATCAGGGAATATGTTATTTCTGCAGATCTTCTCAAAGTGCACTGTGGCACAGGCCCTTCTGCTTTGGTACTTGAAAYCATTTCTCTTGAACCTTGGTGGAACAAGCAGTGGCTGTACCAGTCMTTCTTCACAGCTGGAACTGGTCCCAGTAAGGAACTTCTGCACATGGTTTTCATCAGTTCTTGGCTGTCAGGGTGGTGAGGCCCTGGTTGCCCAGAGAAGTTGTGGCTGCCCCTGGATCCCTGGAAATGTCCAAGGCCAGATTGGACAGAGCTTGGAGCACCCTGGAACAGTGGGAGGTGTCCCTGCCCATGAACTTTAGAACAGATGAACTTTAAGGTCCTTCCAACCCAAACCATTTCTAGGATTCTGCAGTTCTATGATTGCTAATGCTTCACATGAGAAAACAGTRAGTCTAGACACTTCTAAGGCACCTTTCAGGCTTCTGTATTCAGCATTCCCAACCTCTCACCTCTGAGTTAAGGGCTAAAACAATACAATTGTGATTTTACTGAGTGCAGCATCCACTGGAAGTTTTCCATGTTGTAAGCGAGCATTTGGGCTGTAAATAATTCACAGCAATGAGTCTCAAAAGYGCTCATGAGGGGGGAAAATTGGGATTTCAGCTGAGCAGTGCTCTTTGTCAGGAGGGGGAATTGAGATGGCCATGCTCTGGCACATGAGACACCTGCCCTCAGAGCCCAAGGTAAACAYCAGTGAAGGCCACTGTTATCTCCCCAAACGGGCAGCAGCCACAACATCAGCTGCTGCAACATCCTCTGGGAAGAGACAGGAAGAGAAATTAAAGCTGACACAAATTAGAATAGAGTTTGCAAGTGCTCCTGGAATCCTGGGGAAAGCAAATGGAAATCAGGCAGAAGCTATTTCTAGGCTGAATTTGGGGGTGAAAGAAGCAGAAATAGGCTTTCACTAAGGACTAAATTCAAACCCTCCCAAGAATCCAAATTTAGTGTTTAAGGCTTCCAGTGCCTGTGTGCCAGCTCACACAGCCTGGCTGCACATGGGAAAGAAATACAAATATAATCAGGAGAGACTTGTGGCAATTAGCTCTGMTAAACCTGAGAAGCTGTGCCTGACTCCCAGTTCCAGGAGCACTTGGAATCTTCATGCAGCTAAAGCCATGAGGGGCTCAGCACCTCTAGAAAATGTTATTTTTGAGGATGAGGCTGCCTTATCTCGTTTCCATCACACTCATCTCATGCAGGTGACAGCATCAACCAGCAGATGCTGAACTCGTTCATGGCCACGGGGCAGCGAGAGGCAAAGGAACTTGAAGAAAGTGGGAGCAGGGATTCGGCGATTTTAGCCAGTCAGGAGCTGCTGTATTCTCGGGCGTGCTGCTGCCCAGCACGGGCTGCCCTCCCAGCTCTGCAGAGCCCTGGAAGCACACAAGGAACGGGTGAGCCAGGGCTGAGTCCCACCTGGAACGCGGTGTTGGGGGTTGGTGGAGCCGGGAGCGTTCAGCGATGGGTGGCACAGCCCAGCTGGAGCACGCAGGGACGGGCACAGCCTCACCAGTCACATCCCATTAGCAGGTACGGGGGAGCAGCGTGGCAGGAGCCCCTTTCCCTGCCCCTCCTCCTGCTCTCTGCCGGGAGGCAGCGGGAGGACACGAGGTCTCCCAGCCCCAGCACAGCAGCTCTGCTCACTGTCACAGTGCCTTCTGTCCCTTCCAGAKAAGCAGACAAAACCAAACCGTGTCTAACTCACTCCCTGCTGATCTGCTGGGATGTACAACTCTGGTTTTTCCCAAAGGTTTTCACCTCCAAGTATCTTTATGTAAAGGAGTAGCTGCGCCTGCCACCGAGGAGCTGCCTCCTTGTCCAGGGAATATCACAGCTCCGAACCACTCGCAGTCCCTGCACGGGGTCAGCCCAGGACACAGGGARGAACCTTTAACTGCCTTCCATGAGGACTTTCCACCTCTGAGGGACATTTCTGTCATCACTCAAGCCAGCCTCTGCCTGTCACCCCTGGGAAGCCACCACAGCCTGTTTGTCGCTGAGATTCTGGCTCCAGCCAACACCCCCAGGACTCGAGTGAGTTTCCAGCTCATGCTGCAACAAGGTCACTGTTTCCCTCTGAACAGCCCAGAAGCATCCCTTCCTGCTCACCCTGGCAATGTGAGGGTTAAATGCCCTTCACCAGTGAACTCCGAACTGTCACCCAGCCATCTTCCTGGGAATGACTCTGGAAGGGGGTCCTGAAACTCACCTAGAAGAGCTTCTCATAGCACTTGTCACAATGGACAATGTCCCGGTGGATGAATATTTTATCCAGGAGATCTCCCATTGCTTTGTGGCAAATTCCACACTGCCAAAGAGAARACAAATAGGGTTGGAAAGTAACCAAAGCCCCACAGCAACCAAAGCCCCACACAGTGACAACGGAAGGGAGGGGAGAGAGCAACAGTCTCTGCATCATTATATAAAGGGGTGAGGATGTGACCTTTGAGGCTGAACTTTCCTACAACAGCCAAATATCCCTGCAGGCTTTGTCCTCCCACACTCCCCATCCCTCCTCTTCCCATTATCCCCATCCCCACAGCTTTTCCTTGGAAACCCTGCAGGGTTTGAGGATTCAGCCACCTCCATAGAGCACAAAGACCACAAAGCAGCAAGTCTACCCCAAGGACAGTGGGGCAAAGACATGAGGGTGTGCTGAGGGTTCTACTACTACTRAAGAGTTCTTGTTCTAACACTTATTTAAGGACCTTGAATATTGTGGGGACACCTGTGACTGTTTCTGTCCCGATGTGATGCAAGGATTTGGCACACCCCATATACATCACTCTGAAAGCCCGAGGATGGAATTTGCAGGAAGATCCCTGTTCCAGCCCTGCAGCTCCCAGCAGCACAGGCAGCACTGGGCTCACCCTGAAACAGTACTCGTGGCAGCGGATGTTCAGGTGCTCTATGATGATCTTGGGGCAGTCTCGGATCTCCCGGCTGCAGTAACTGCACAGGGGCTCACTGGACCTGGGAAGAACAGGGGAGGGGATTCCTCTGTGACACTCTGGTTTAACTCCCAGCATTGCTGCCAGGGATTTTTTCCCCAACCATCAGCACTGCTTTTCATGAGCCACCTGCTACTACACGTGTCACTGTGCAGTGACAGAACAGAAGGACATGGGCTGTCCCAGGGGGRCAGAGACCACAACAGTGGGTCTGGACAGATCTTGGAATCATGGGATCATGGAACGGTTTGGATTGGAAGACACCATCCAGTCCCATCCCTGCCATGGGCAGGGACACCTTTCACTACCCCAGACTGCTCCAAGCCCCAATGTCCAGCCTGGCCTTGAACACTTCCAGGGATCCAGGGGCAGCCACAGCTTCTCTGGGCACCCTGTGCCAGGGCCTCCCCACCCTCTCAGGGAACAATTCCTTCCCAATACCTCATGTAACCCTGTCCTCAGTCAGTGGGAAGCCATTCCCTTTTGTCCTGTCACTCCAGGCTCCTGGAAATAGTCCCTTTCCATTTTTCTTGCAGGCTTCTTTCAGGCAGTGGAAGGCCACAATTAGGTCACCCCAAGCTTCCCAGGTCCAGGCTGAACAATCCCAGTTCTCTCAGCYTTTCCTCATAGGAGAGGTGCTCCATCCCTCTGCTCACCTTGGTGGCCTGCTCTGGACAATGGAGTCCATGTCACYGTATTTCCATTTACTGCTTCACCAAATACACACCAGTGTCCTCAAAAAGCAAAACCTTAAAATCCTTTCTGATTAAAAGCTTGCTACATTCTCCCAGGCAGCCCCGCCCTGTCCTACCTGTGCAGGGGAGCACTGGACAGGTAACCGTGGTGGCTGTAGCTGCTTCTCTCCAGGTCACTCAAATCTGCAAGGCTGTCACAGGGAAGGAAGG
>NW_026623469.1:13439-21686 GCF_030028575.1 Malurus melanocephalus | reverse complement strand
GAAGGAAGGAAGGAAGGAAGGAAGGAAGGAAGGAAGGAAGGAAGGAAGGAAGGAAGGAAGGAAGGAAGGAAGGAAGGAAATATCAGCACTGGACATTGATATGTGGGAAGAGAGTCTCGGATGGAATCATTACCCCAATGATTTGGAATATCCTGGCTACCTGTTGCTTGGGGAGAACGTTCTAAAAGTACCTTCCCAGGACACAGAGGACCCTTTAATTAGTCCCAGAGAGGACTTTCCTCCTCTCAGGGACATTGGGAACATACTGAGGGAGGAGAGAACAGGAGGAAGCAGCACCTTTCTCTCAGGCCGGGCTGGTGGTTCTTCCCAGCTCTGTCCTAAGCTGCATTTCCAGACTCCCATGTGGGACTCACAGCAGGGGCTGCCTGACCCCTCCCCAGCCCTGAAAAGGCAATTCCCTGACAGACGGGGCTCCACTGACTGACGGCAGCTGCATCTCCCTCTTTGCTGTATCCCCACTGCAGGTTCTGCAGAGGGAATCTGCTCCCTATCCCATGCCATGGCCACTGCGCTCCAGCCAGAGCCAGCTGAGGGCTCAGGGAAGGTTTGCATGGAGTGGCCACCAAAGCAGAGCCACCAAAGAGCTGTGACCCAGCTATGTGGAACCCCATGTCTGTCCCCATGGGGAGGGATGGGGTCTGGGCAGCAGGGCCGGGAAAGGGACGCGGGACATGCACCCTGGAATAGACTCTCCAGCCTGGAGCCCAGGGAAGTGGCACAGCCGCCASCAGCCCTGCCCTGCTGACTGTGCCACCCTGTCACCCTCTGTGCCAGGAGGAGCAGGGGGGTCAGGCTGCCTGTTCTGGCTGAGTCCAGGAAATGCAGCTCAGAAACATGGCCAGTACTCCCTCTTGCTCTGTCCTTTCTCCAGCACATTCCCAACTCCCTGCTCCCACTCCTTGTCCCTCAGTAGCCATCAGAGCCCTCCATGAGTCAGGCTGTCACACTAAAATGTCAGACAGGGTGAGATTGGGTGGGCTGGGGAAGCAGAGCAGGAAGGGCACCAAGGGCTCCCCTGCCTGCCCACAGTGAGTGTCCAGCAGCTCTGGGGTCAGGTCATGCCCAGGCTGTGACCCAGACATATTTTCCAATATACTTTCCACTTGCTGCTCGATGGGACTGGAAAATCCTGTGCTGGCAGCTGGACAGGCAACCTGTGAACTCCTGCCTCRAAAACATGCACCAGCAAAACTCCCCTGACCTCACCAGGGCCCTCCTGTTTACATCTGACCCCTACAAGTAGCAGCTTTTCACTGCTAAAACTCCCAAATCCTGTGCTATTCTGCAGGAAAAGGCACGGAGCACATCCCTGGTCTCACCCAGTGGAGTGTGCCTGGGTTTCCTGGATATGTGGCTTATCTGTGGCTGCTGACAGCAGCTTTGCTGAGCTCTAGGACAGGCTGGAGATTTACAGCCTGTAATCAGCTCCCCTAGGGATGCCAGCACAGCTCTGAGGGAGGAGGAATGCCAGCAGAGAGCATCAAACTGGTRTGAACTGGTGCCACATCACTGAGGATGATGTGCATGGGGCCAAATCCCGCTCTTGTCACACTGGGGCCAGTCTGRAGCAGCTTCACTAGAGCAGAACACAAAAGACTGAGGATTTAAGCTTGAAAATGATGCAATTTAATAGTTTTTTTAACTCATAAATTTTTTCAGTGAGAGCCCTCACCCTCTACATTCTCCTCACCCCTTCCACTCATTAGTTTACAGGGGCRTGGTGAAGCCTTACAATGCCAAACAGCTTAAAAACTGCAGTGAGGTGTTTCCATCCACCTCAGAGACCGAGCCACTCCAAGGGGAGCTTCCCTGTCCCCTGGGAGCAGTGGGACACAGGTCCTGCTGTTACCACAGCAGGAGTGGGACAGCCTGACCCCTGCAGAGCAAAACTCTGCCCTCCCAGTAATCCCCCCCCGGGGCTGATCAGCTCCAACTGYTCCATCCTGGTGGGATGTGTGAGGTGGCAAAGCCTTGTGCTGGGCCCTGCACGCGTGTGTGACACACGGGTGGGGCAGCTGGGTGTGACACAGGGTGTCCCCACTGCTCCTCGTACCTGCCGTAGCGTGGGGAGGCTGCAAGGCCGCCGGTGTTCACGTACTGCTTCACAAAGAGGATCCCTTTCCTGGGGAAACGGGAAGCATTTGCATGAGAAAGCAGCGGATGGAGCTCGGGAGAGCCGAGCAGGGACCTTGTGTGCTCCCCCGACACGGAACGCGTGCGGGAGCGGCACGGAGCGGGATCCCGTTGTTCTGGAATAAAACCTGAATATCGAGCATTGTTGCTAAATAACAACTCCTCTAATTACCCCACCAAAACAAATCGAGTTAATTGGAAAGAATGGGATGGAGAATGTCRCCCTTTCATCCAGTTATCCGCTGGTTTGAAGGATAAATCCTTCCCAGCTCCCATCAGGATTATGCACACAATGAGCATGGAGAGAGCTCCCGGCTCCCCCATAAACATCAACCCCTGTGGCACCGCTCTGCTTCCAGGGACTGTTCTGCCGCTGGAATATCTCCAGTGTTCTCAGCCAGTGTCAACTGCTGCTGCTTTGATTGGGGATGTTTTTACCTCTCTTGCATTTTCCTGCCTCTATAATTCCAATTCCAGCATTCCATGCCCCACCTGGGTGCAGCTCCAGGCAGGCGGAGGGGAGCCTTGTGCCCCAGCCCTTTGCCTGCAGCCCTGACAGGAATTAATCAGGCTCTTGCTCCACGGTGCATTTCCACTGCTGCCTAAAAGCTGGGATTAATCCTCTCTTCTTACACTAAGCCCTGTCTTGGCTAAGGAAAGAAAAGCTCCTTTTTTCCCTTAAACTGAGCATGGACTCTTTCTATGTCATAGAATCATGGAATCATTAAGGTTGAAAAAGACCTTCAAGATCGTCAAATCCAACCATCAATTAGCACCGTCACCATGGCCACCACTAGTTCCCAAGTGCCACATCCACACATTTCCTGAGCACTACCAGGGATGGTGACTCCACCACCACCCTGMSYCTCCCCTGGCCCAGMCTGAGGCCGTTCCCTCTCCTCCTGTCCCTGTTCCCTGGAGCAGAGCCCGACCCCCCCRGCTGYCCCCTCCTGTCAGGGAGTTGTGCAGAGCCACAAGGTCCCCCCGGAGCCTCCTTTGCTCCAGGCTGAGCCCCTTTCCCAGCTCCTCTAGCTGTTCCTGATGCTCCAGACCCTTCCCCAGCTCCATTCCCTTCCCTGAACAAGCTCCAGACCCTCAATGTCTCTCCTGTCCTGAAGGGCCCAGAACTGACCTCCGGATTCCACATGAGCCCTCCCCAGTGTCCAGCACAGCAGGACAATCACTGCTCTGACCCTGCTGGCCRCACTGTGGCTGACACAAGCCAGGTGCCAAAGCTGGGATTCCTCACCAACCAAGAGGGCCCTGCGCCACCCCTGTTCTGCAGTGGGGGATTGAGGCCCCCCTTGGATCTTTACCCGGCAGTGCTGGAGTCAGGCTGGTACCCAGAGCTGTGGTGGGAGCTGTAGAGCCTCTCAGTGGAGCTGGAGAGGAGCCTGGGGAGAGAGGGGAGATCTGTGGGCCATGSCAGGATCCAAGCTGGGAGCCAGGAGAAGAGCAGGCACAACTGCTGGGAGGGCAGGTGGATAGTACAGCCCTTTTCCAGACTGTGTCATGGATCAAACCAAATCTTCTCTCCTTCTACATCTGCCACAGGACAGGAATGCTTCCCCAAGGAAGGGATTTGAGAAACTCTCATTTGTAGGGCCAYGGGAGAGAAGACCCCACCAGATCCTCCAATGAGGACAGAGTGAGTGAGTCACACAGGCTGCATAGGAGCAGCCACAGGGAGAAAACAGGACAGGAGGAACGGCAAGGAGATGATGGGAGATGGGGACAAAGCCAATGGAACTGTCCCTAAGTTAGTCATTTGAAGGGAGAACACARCAAAACAATGCAAAACAGCTCCATCCATCTGCTCAGCAATGAGACCTGGGATGGGGCTGACTTTTCCTGGAGCCAATCCAAGGCTATCCAAAGATCTCGTGCTGCCTTCCCTTGACCCCCACAACTCCTTGTTACAGGTCCAGCCCTCAGCTCCTGGTGGCCCCATGGGGCATCAGACACACRCGGATGGGCTGGCACTGCCGTGAGGGATGCAGCAAACCCAGGACAATGGTAGTCCATGCTGGATACCTCCTGCCCCTTCCGACAGCCTTGTTCTGGGTGTGGCTCAGTCACTRAACCATTGACGTGCTAGGGACACTGACCCTCTCTCTTGAGCTCTTTTCTCTTTTAGTGAAGGCCAATTCCTGAGCAGGAACCAACTCCCCATTCTCCTGTCCCTGGGTTCTGGCATCCCACACAGTGAAAAATCTCCAGAGGTTTTTCTGGATGTATCCCAGACCCTGTGCTAGACAGCTTTTGCTGGGAATGGTTTCAGAGTTGGTTYGTGCCTCTGGATTATGCATCCACTCCCCAGAAACCATTCCTCCTTCTCTCAGCTCTTGGCTTTTCTTCCTGGCTTCTCTTCCATGAATTTCCTGGAAGTTTCCCTCAGAGCCCTCGTGACTGCCCATTTACCTGGTGCTGTTATAGTTTAAGCTGTCCATGTAGAACGGCACCCTGTGGCTTCTCTGGGACATGGACATGATGGGATCTCTGGGAAAGGAGTCGTGGCTGGGGAGAGGAAGTGCAACAGTCTCAAGCTCTGAACTTGGGCACGTGAGGGATCCTCACAGGGTGGGAATCTTGGCTGGAATCTCCCTGCTGGGCACTGACCCCTCCCGCTGCACAGCCATGGCACACCCAACACGTGCTCACACCCAGGGAATCAACAGGTGGGTCAGGATGTCTGGGTACTGGATCAATGTGGCAGGTTGGGATCCCAGCCCCGGACTCACCGTCCTGCTGAGGAGGGGCTGAACTCCCCGTGACCCTGGGCACTGTCGTACCAGCTGCTCCTGGGGCTGCTGTTCCCGGAATAGACACTCCCTTTGGGATCTGGGCTGGATCTGTGAGGAGACAAAAAGCCCTGAGCACGTTGGGAGCAGGAATCTCTGGAGTCCCTACACTGGGCCCAYAGGTCTGGCACTGCCAAGCCCTGGCACAGCTGCCACCCCTGGAAGTGTCCAGAAAACGTGGGTGCGACATTTGAGGCCATGGATTGGTGGTGACCTTAGTGACAGTGCTGGATTGGCAGCTGATGATCACAGAGGTGTTTTCCAGCCACAACGACCTCATGATTCTATGATTCCATGAAGCATTCCTCCTGTGCTCTGCACATTTTCCCTATGCTGGTTTTGTGCTCCACAGGGAGAGCAGGATCCAAACCCAACACTTGAGCAAAACCAAGCCATTCCCACATGGAATTATATCTCCGGCTGTTTCCTTTTCCAACATCCCCTCCGTGTGCCCAGGTGCCAGAGCTGTCCATTTCCCCTTTTCCGAGGCACAGCTCCTCAGGGGAATGGCTTTAAGCTGTGGGCACAGCTCAGGCTCTTCCACCAGAGCAATGGCACTGGTGTCGTTTCCTTGCAGGAGCCCCGGGACACAGATCAGGACTTTATCATCCCTGAACATTTGGATCCTGATTAAAGCTTCAGGCAACTCAGTGTCACACAGTGCTGCCAACCCTGCTGTGGACACGAGAGACAGACAGGCTGAGCTCATCTTAATGAGCAAATGAGAACAATTAAAAAAAATTGGAAAATTAATGACAAAAGCCTGCTCTGGCCAGAGGGGAGTTTGGTCTGTGGCGTAAACCCAAGGGCAGGGGTGGGGTGGGTTTGTTCACTGCAGGGATGTGGCAGTGAGGGTGACACATCRTGTGAGGGCAGGAATGGATGGGATATTGGGAAGGAATTGTTCCCTGGGAGGGTGGGSAGGCCCTGGCACAGGGTGCCCAGAGAAGCTGTGGCTGCCCCTGGATCCCTGGCAGTGCCCAAGGCCAGGCTGGACATTGGGGCTGGGAGCAGCCTGGGACAGTGGGAGGTGTCCCTGCCATGGCAGGGGTAGAAAGTCCCTTCCAACCCAAACCATTCCATGATTCTGTGAAATGGTTGAGGAGGATCCCAAGGCTCCAGGAGGATGGTGGAAATCCCCAGGCCTGRAGCTGCTCCTGGTGATGCAGAAATGCCTTCTCCAAAGTGACTTGCATCGTACTTGGTCCAGGTGCACCACTCTGGGACAGCTTTGGTTCTGGGATTTAACCCTGTTGCTCACTGTGGGAACAAAATCCTGCTCTCACTCCTTTTCTCAGGGATTGTACAACGTGGAGGGCAGTTCCTATCAGATATTTCTATGCCGGCAGCTTTCCCTGTCTCTGCAGCCCCAAGACTTTCATGCCCAAACTGCTCATCCCCAAACTCTTATCTCCAAACCGTCATTGCCAAACCCTTCAGCCCCAAACCTTTCATTCCCAAACCCTCATCCCCAAATCCTGACCTCCTGGTGCTGAACACCTGGCTGTCCACGTAGGCTGGAATCCTGTGGCTGGGCACAGACCCTCCAAAGGATTGGCGGTCCTGGAACAGGGACGTGTGGTGCTGGGACTCATGGGCACTGGGAACACTCTCCTGGGAGCTGAAGTCAGATGTGCAGAAGAATTAAAACCAGTTTGACCAGCAAGCCAATGTGTGTCCTTGCTCTGAGCAGCTCACACGGGAGTCAGGGCCTGCTGAGGGTGGATCCTGCCTCTTCCTAGAGAACAGGGAACTGGGAGAACTGGGACACCAAGTTGTTAATAAAATCATGGATCATGGAATTGTGGAATCCCAGACTGGGTTGGGTTGGGAGTGACCTCCAAGTTCATTCCATCCCACTCCTGCCATAGCAGGGACACCTCCCACTGTCCCAGGCTGCTCCCAGCCCCAATGTCCAGCCTGGCCTTGGACACTGCCAGRGATCCAGGGGCAGCCACAGCTTCTCTGGGCACCCTGTGCCAGGGCCTGCCCACCCTCCCAGGGAACAATTCCTTCCCAATATCCCATCCATCCCTGCCCTCTGGCACTGGGAAGCCATTCCCTGTGTCCTGTCCCTCYATCCCTTGTCCMCAGTCCCTCTCCAGCTCTCCTGGAGCCCCTTTAGGCCCTGGCAGGGGCTCTGAGCTCTCCCTGGATCCTTCTCCTCTCCAGGTGAGCACCCCCAGCTCTCCCAGCCTGGCTCCAGAGGGGCTCCAGCCCTGGAGCAACTCCATGGCCTTTTCTGGACTCCCTCCAGCAGCTCCAGGTCCTTCTGGTACTGAGCTGCAACAATTCTGCAATGCAATACTGCAATGCAATACTGAGCTGTGGGAGATCCCTGCAGCTTTGTGGCACAAGTTTGAAAGGTGGCACTGCCAGAGTCTGGTTTCTGAATTCCCAAAGCCAAAAATGAGCATTTGGATGCCTTTAGGCAGGACAGGAGGGAGTGCTGGAGGTGCCTAAGGGAATGTCCCAGTGCCCTGGCTTCGTACCTGTCCTGGCGTTGGTCAGACTCGTTGGCACCTGGAATCTCTGGGGCAGGGACACTGCTGCCTCCAGAAACAGAGCTGGACCTGCCAAGACATGAGACCTTTACAGTCTGTGGAAGCAGCCCTGCACACAGAATTCCTGTGGGATGGAGATGCAGCCCCTGGAGAACCTCCTGGCCCAAGAAGAGTGCAATATTTCTGCATGGGAACATGCCACATAGAATCATGGAATCACAGAATTGTTTAGACCAGACAGGATCATGGAATCACAGAATTATTTAGGCCAGATAGAAGAATGGAGTCATGGAATTGTTTAGACTGAAAAAAGCCCTCTAAGGTCATCAAATCCAACCATCAACCCAGCACCACCACCATGTTCACCATTAAGCAATGTCCCCAAATAACCCAAAGAGATGTGGGAAAAAAAACAAACAAACAAACAAACAAAAAAAAAACAACTGGAAAATCCAGACCTCTTATAAAATAGGGCTGAAAGGAAAGACCCCAAGCARAGCACCCTCAGTCCCTTCCCAGACCCCCTGCAGTAAATCCCCCCATTCTCCCAACAGGAAAAGCCATCCCATTATTCCTCTTGCCTTCTTGCAGTGGTTTTGATGCCTGATGATTTTTGCTTTTCCCTTTATGCTTCTGTACCCCCCCATGTATCCGCCTGTACCCCTTAGCCCACATGCTTGTAATTCCTGAAGCYTGATATYCCAGCTTAGTTTAGRCGYTTTGCTGGGCAGAGAGACCAAACATCCTGAGAAAGGAGTCAGTGTGCCCTGTGCTATCTTAAACCCGAG
>NW_026623469.1:10376-11744 GCF_030028575.1 Malurus melanocephalus | reverse complement strand
GGGAACTATTTCCTGGTGGAAGCAGTTTCACVAGGAATGGCAAGAGGATGACAGGCTACACAGTAACCACCATGGATAAGGTAATTGAGACAAAAACCTTGATTTCAGATGTGTCATCACAGAAAGCTGAACTGATTGCACTGACGAGAGCTCTAGAACTGAATGAAGGAAAGAAGGTGGACATATGGACTGATGTGCTTAGCACTGTTCATGCCCACGGAGCTATTTAGAAGGAACGTGGCCTGCTGACTGTTCAAGGTGATGAAATGAAGCATGCAGAACAGATCCTTCCACTCCTGCACAGTATCCGGAAGAGTACAGAGGTAACTGTTGTGCACTGCAGAGGTCATCAAAAAGGGAAAACAACCCCTGAATTGGGAAATCACCTTTTTGGTAAATCAACAGAAAGGGGTACAGGAAAAGACAAACTTGCAGTAGTACCACAGAAGGAGGTAGATTTGACAGGGTTTACTCCAAAATACGATCAGGGGGATCAAAAATTSATTAAGGCTCTTAAAGCTGAAATCAAGGAAGGTGAGTGGGCTGTTACCCCAACAAGGTCAGGTTGTACTCTAACCTCTGCTTCTTCAAGAAATAGCCCAGAGGAGCATGAGGGTACCCACTGGGGAACAGAAAATCTTTGAAAACATCTGAAGAAGGCAGTGGTTAGGAGAGAGATGACTGATATTGTACAATCTATAACAAGCAAGTGTGAGACCTGTTGTAGAAACAACCCTGACATGAGCAAGGGAGTTGTGTTAGGGGTGACGAAGGCAGGAGATCTCCCGGGAGACTATTGGCAAATAGATTTTGCTGAAATGCCTCGCAAGGAGGGATACAAATATGTACTGGTATTGGTTGACACTTTCAGTGGATGGCCTGAGGCTGACCCTGTCGCACCAACACAGCAAAAGAGGTAGTAAAAGCCTTGCTCAACCACATAATTCCAAGGTTTGGGGTTCCTCTGGGAATGTCATCGGATAGACGACCACATTTCATTGCAATGGTSGTYGGAGAAGTTAGCAGGTTTCTGGGACTTRYTTGGGACCTGCATACTCCATACAGGCCCCAAGCAAGTGGCAAGGTTGAGTGTATGAATGGAACCCTCAAAACCCAGATCAGTAAGATCTGCCAAGAAACTTCAATGGCTTGGGTTCAGGYCTTGCCTATGGYCTTGCTGAGAGTTCGCATACAACCAAGGAGGAGGGACAATATAAGYCCCTATGAAATCCTGTATGGCAGACCATACCAGATTCCACACATTCCAGGGGAAATCCATATGAGAGGTAAAATTGATTTGCAGAAATATTTAATGGCTTTGAGTTCCACTTTGCAGAAGCTCCAAAGATTCGTCGTGTTGTCCAGGCC
>NW_026623469.1:1220-9290 GCF_030028575.1 Malurus melanocephalus | reverse complement strand
ATGTAGACCAAAGTGGAAGGATTATGAAGGATTTGGATGAAATTTGGAAAGGGACCCAAATTCTACATGAGGTGGCCTCTGCAAATAATATCTTACAGTTTGGTCATATTTTTTGTAACATGACTTCATGGTTACCAAACTGGGCCTGGATAAGGGAGGTGTTTGTAATGATTGTAATGATAATTGTCATGTGTATAATATCTGGTGCTGTAAGCAGCTGTGTAAACTGGTGCTGTGGTTAGTGTAGCGTAGAGACTAGACAAGTGAAGTCTTGTTAGTCTCTAAAAAGGGGGGGGATGATGCCTGATGATTTTTGCTTTTCCCTTTACGCTTCTGTACTCCCCCATGCATCCACCTGTACCCCTTAGCCCACATGTTTGTAATTCCTGAAGCTTGATATTCCAGCTTAGTTTAGGCGTTTTGCTGGGCAGAGAGACCAAACATCCTGAGGAAGGAGTCAGTGTGCTCTGTGCTATCTTAAACCCAAGACTCCAGCCTTGGGTGAAGCCTTCCGTCCAGAACATCTTGTGTAAACAGGGCTCTGGCCTCATCTGGGGGGGGATTCATTAGAATAGGGGGACATTACTGCATTTTTTAAGTTTCTTATTGAAAAATCCTAGATAAGTATGCTAATTCCTGAAACCTATAAAACTTGTATCCGTGCTGTACACGGGTGTGCATTCTGCCATCAAGTTTTGCACCTGGGATCCCAAATACCAAGGTAAAACCCTTTTTATCCCCTTAACCGTGTCTGTGTCATTATTAAAAACTGGCCTTTCAAGGCAACAGTTTCCTCACTCTGCACATGGGAGGACAGCCCCATGTCCCTGTCCCTGCTCCCAGCAGAGCTGTCCTGGGAGTGCAGCATGGCCCTGGGGAGGAGAGAAACATTCTGGGTCACTGGTTCTGGGGTGTTCCTCACTGACCCACCTGGGAGGAAGCCCATTTAACTAAGAGCCTCAACTCTTCAAATTTAGAGGGAAAATATGGATAAAAGAAAGGAAATCAGTCCATAAAGTCCTTCCATGGGGACATCCAACTGCGTGGGAAAGCTCCAAATCAGACCCAATGTGACCACAGAGCCAAATGCCAAATTTTATCATTTATTGGCTCTCCCCAGGGAGCCTCTGCTCCCATATTTAAGGTCCAGGAAGCAACTCCTGCCAGTGCAGCTGTCAGGATTTGATGGCTCCAGCTAAGGAGGATCTTTTCTCCCAGATTTTCCTATAAAACCGTGGTAAAAGGTTCATCCAGTAGAAGCAGCAGTAACAGSCCTCAAGTTTAGGTTGAGGATGTTTAGGTTGGATATTAKGAAAACTTYCTTCATGGGACGGGTTGTCAAGCCCTGGAAATGTTCAGGAAATGTGTGGATATGGCACTTGAGGACATGAATTAGTGCTGAACATGGTGRTGCTGCTGGCTGGTGTTTGGACTGGATGATCTCAGAGGTCTTTTCCAACCTTAACAATTCCAYAATTTTTTGAAAAGGGGAACCTGRGAGAATGTTTATCAGCAGGGGGGAAGATGCCCAAGGAATGACCTCTCACTCCACAGGAGAAGGTGGGCAGAATTGTCCCATTCCTTACCCGGCCCTGCTGGGTTCAGTGGGATCCTTCAGCCTGGGGGGCTCGGGGTGGGTGTCATGGCCAGGAGCTCCTTGGCCCCTCTCACTGAGGCTGCTTGAGTCCAAAAACCTAAATCAGAGACCCTTGATTGGGAAAATCCACGCTGGGATGGGCAGACACCCATTCCCTGCAGAGCAGCAGGAGCCATTCCAAAGATCCCAGACCACCAAACCCAGCAGCCCAATGCCCCCAGGCCTCACCTGCTGTCATCCCAGTAGGGCTGGCGGTGGGCTGGGCCCTTGGGGTTCGTGGAGCTGCTCCTGTCCTCATAGCCCAGGACAGACCTGGAAATCAGGGAAAGGCCCATCACATCCCTGAAAAGTGGCACGGGATCCTGGCACTGGGCTCACCAGGACAGGCTCATGCCAACCTGCACCGGGGCTCTTCTCCAGGACATCACACAGTCCATGTCCCTGTGGGGGAACGGGGCCCCACAGACCCTGATTCTGAAACTCAAGCAATTATTGTGTACGACTGAGGCCTGGGAAAAGAAAAGGAGTGTTGACAGCCTACATGGAGGAGGAATGCCGCATCCTTGAGAAAAGCAGATTRGAATGYAGAAKTGATAATGCAGGTGGCTGAAAATTATAAGCATTACTAATACTGTAGCTTTTGCAAACTCACCAATTATGTTCTAATTACTAATTAAACAACTGTCTCTTGACCAATATATGTTTGACACAAATGTGTACTTTAATTGCTAAAGTAGATAAAAAAAGCTTGTCCCACAATAAAGTTCTTCTTTCTTTCTGTTTTTTTACCCACTTTTGTGTGTTTTATATCTATTCTTTTCTGTTGCTGTTTGGCCAGCAGTGACATGTCCCTGAATTCCACCTCCCTGCTGCCACTCCAGCATCCCAGGATCATCAGGGAAGCAAAAGGGAGTGACTGAACCCCACTGGRAACACCAGAGGAGGAAAAATCAGGAGTGCTTGGCTGATCCCAGACCAGAGGGAGAGGGATATAACACAGAGCTCTTGGATTGCTTAAACTTCAGTTGTTTCCATCCTTGGGAAAAAAAGCTGGAGAAAGAGCCTCTTTTTGGGCTTGCCCACTCAGAATTTCTTCAATCCTCAGAATTATTCCTACACCTACTAAATCACCCCACTCTTACCTTTTGAAGGAGTAKTCTCTGTCCTCGATGTGCACAGGGGCTCCCTCAGTGGGAGGAAAGGGGACATCAGGCTGTGAATGAGACCTGGCAGAAAAGTGGGAATTTARAGCTTCCAGAGGCTTCCAGGGAATCTGTATGGAACAACACTGCACTTTGTATCAGCCCAGGAAACTGGGAAGAATTGTCTCAGAGAACTGATTTTCCGTCAGAAAAACCCATTTTTCATCTTTAACCGAGAGGAGGAGAGGCTGATGGGGGTTACTGGGAATCCATTCCCACACAGGAATTTCCTGTCCTGTACCAGGATCTTGCTCCTGGATAAGGCACAATAAGAGTGACTTTGGGGAAGAAATTCCCACACCCCCAGGAGCAGTTCCAGACTTTGGGATTTACATCATCCTCCTGGGAGCCTTGGGATCCTCCTCAGCTCAGCTCAGAGGGCTGAATTCATTTCATAGAATCCAGGAATCAGGGAATGGTTTGGGTTGGAAAGACCTTAAAGCCCATCTAGGGCCACCCCTGGCATGGCAGGGACACCTCCCACTGTACCTTCTCCAAGCCCTGTCCAACCTGGCCTTGAAATCTGCTCGCCTCAAGGCCTCTGATGGGGCAAACGTTGGAAATGGATCCCAAAATAACAGACAAGGGAGGGAAGCAGCTCCAGGTAGATCCATGTGTTTGCTGCCAGCAGCAGCAATTGCTTGCTGACCCTGCACCTCTGGCAATGCCAGGGGCGCAAACGCTCTGGAATCACGTGGGATGGAGGCACTAAAGGCAGTGCTGAACCTGCTGGATCTGCTCCCAGAATCCCAGCATCAGTGAAGATGGAAAAGCCCTCCCAGACCATGGAGCCCACCCTGTGACCCATCCCCACCTTGTCCCCTGCCCAAAGCACTCAGTGCCACCTCCAGCCCTTCCTGGGACACCTCCASGGATGGGGACTCCAAACCTCCCTGGGCAGACCCTGCCAGTGCCTGACCACCCTTTCCATGGAGAAATTCCTCCTGAATTCCCAGCTGCTTCTCTGGGAAGAAGCTGTGTAACAGTGAACAGCAAGATGCTGTTCCCGCTGTTTATCCACGCAGGATTTTCCATTTCCAGTTCCTCTGTTGGATTCTAATCCCAGCTCTACTCTGGACAAGTCACTCACTGCCACCCCAGCTGCCCTCTGGGCAGGGTCCCACCTGGTGTCACCCCAGGAGGGCTCRGGCTGGCGGGGCAGCTTTTCGGGAGCATCCACGGGTCTGTCCTGGGAGTCAGAGCTGGACCTGCCAAGAGAAGGAGCTTGGTTGGTCCYAGCAGGAAGCTCAGGAAGTTGGAGAACACCAAGAGGCAAATATGTCAACCAGGAGTTTTGCCTGGCTCTAATGGAACATGTTTTCTTCCTTCCTAGCTCTGGAAATTTCCTGAAGGGCCAAGCCACAGATCCAACTGAYTCATCCTCGTGTGAGGAAAGCAGCTGGAAGGTCCCAGGCTTTTTGAGCTGCTGGGTCAGGCCCACCCCCTGCAAGGGCTGCTCTCAGAGCTCATCTGCCAGGGCAGTCCCAGGGCAGGAGGAGACMCCCCTCCCTCCAAAATCAAGGAGAAAAAGGGAATTTTTCACTTACTCTGATGGGTAAAACCCATTGTTGGCTTCTGTGTGCTCAGGAAACCTGGAAAAGAGAGACACAGATTGAGGAATGTCTTGCAGTGACTTTCCTGTGCATTCCATAAAAGAGAGAGCAGGGAATCCCTAAACTTCCTGGAGAGGGACCTGTCCCAGGGGACACAGCAGAAAACTCTGGGGAATTCAGGGTCAGGACATGAATACTCCTYGGCACTGAACCTTTTGCTTTGCCATCTCACAGGATCTGCAGTTTCCTTTTTTGTTCGGGGCTTGGTTTTGGGAATTTTCTGAGGGTTTCTTATTGCAAAAGTCAATAAATAGGTGGAGGCTGAAGGCCTAGAGAGAAGTTCACAGAGTGTGAACCCCCCTGTACTGTTAAAACCATGAATAAATGACATTCCRGAACTGATTTTCATTGGGGAATAAAACTGGAAAATGAAGGAAGGATCCACAAAAATGACCGGACCTTTTTTGTATCATAGAAACTAAAAAAAAAAATCTGGTAGAAAATATCATACAATTTGATTTTTCCCCTTTTTCTTAAATGAAATTTAAAGAAACTGGTGCAGTTCTACAAAGCCCAGATGGAAAGTGGTTTTCCATCAGTAAATATCCATTCCAAGGTTGCAGGCAGCTCCGGAGCAGCAGTTCCTGGGCTATGCAGTGCCCAGGTCAGGAATCMGACAGTGACTGTACCTTCCATTTGTGGAAGCCCTGCTGGCTCTGGATCCCTGTTCATCCCATGAGAGCAGCTCAGGCTTTTCCTTCAGAGCTTTGGCACTAAAAAGAGGAATATTCCAGTGAAAATGGGACTTGTGGTGCATCATCCTAGAGAAACCTGCTGATATTGAGTGGGGTGGGGAAGGAAATGGGGCTGAACCTCTCTCTGTCAGGACAGACAGGGCAACATTCCTTAGCCCAGTGGGTCTGACTGCAGATTATATGGAACATGGAATTATGGAATTATGGAATTATGGAATCCCAGAGTGGGTTGGATCGGAAGGGAACTTAAATATCACCCATGTCAGGGACACCTCCCACTGTCCCAGGCTGCTCCCAGCCCCAATGTCCAGCCTGGCCTTGGACACTGCCAGGGATCCAGGGGCAGCCACAGCTTCTCTGGGCACCCTGTGCCAGGGCCTGCCCACCCTCCCAGGGAACAATTCCTTCCCAATATCCCATCCATCCCTGCCCTCTGGCACTGGGAAGCCATTCCCTGTGTCCTGTCCCTCCATCCCTTGTCCCCAGTCCCTCTCCAGCTCTCCTGGAGCCCCTTTAGGCCCTGGCAGGGGCTCTGAGCTCTCCCTGGAGCCTTTTCTTCTCCAGGTGAGCATCCCCAGCTCTCCCAGCCTGGCTTCAGTTTTCCATCCCCATCCATGGGTGCTGCTCCCTGCAGTCAGGTTCCACCTGTGCCCTGTGTCCAGTGGACCATGACAACAGCCCAGCCTCGCCCTTTCCAGGGGAGGGGAGGGGAGGGGAGGGGAGTTGCTGTGGCTTTGCTGGCAGGTGATGTCCCTGAAGCGCAGCTAGCCCAGCCTGGGGGCACCAGGAGCAGGGAAAGGCAATTCCTGAGCAAATCCAGGCCCAGCCCTTGGTCCAGCAGCACAGAGCAGCCCCTGCCCACTCCTTACCTGTCCCCATGCTGGGACACTGTTTCCATGGAGAATTTCCCATTCAGGGCCTGCCTGTCCTCACCATTCCTGCAGGGAAAACAGCATGAGCATGAGGGAGGGGGATGAAGAGCCACAGGGGCTGTACAGAGCGGGGTTTGTTGGAAGTGAGCTGCAAACAAGGCAGGAATTGGGGTAAAACTCCAAGGGAAAAGGATCGGCTGAGCTGATGGAAAGGGCTGCAGGTTCAGGTTGGGATTCCTAGCAAGGAGCTGGGAATGTTCAAACTAAAGGTGGGGCTGGTCTAAAACTGGTGCCAAGCTCCAAAATATTCCTGGCTTTTAGAGCTTTCATAGATGTCTGATATTATCACGTGTGATACTAATTTCCACCTAATTTCTGAGGGTTTTACGTTTTGTGTCTTCATGGCAGCTTTAAACTAGAGGTGGTGCAAATCTTCCACCTCTAACTCCTCAAAACCCAGAAATTCATGCATATTTTTTGTGGGTGGGGCTTCTCCAAACTGTGGGAGGCTTCCAACTCAGGATGTTTCCTCCCAGATGCTTTTTCCCTTCCCTGGATTCCCTGTGGGGTGTTTGCTGTTCCGTGCTCCTCCTGCCCCATGTCCTGTAGGATTTTGTGTCTCCTGGGGATCCYCCAAGCAGAGCCAGATTCCCCTCCCACCCTGGGGGGATCCCGAAGCTGCTGCGGGGCCCCAGACCCACCTGAGCTCAGCAGGAGGGGAGGATTTCCCTGCAGGATTGCTCAGGATTGGGGATGTTTGGCTCCTGCTGCCTCCTTTGGGGCTGCAAGAGAGAACAGAGCACAAACTCATCCCTGCTTAAAGCAGCTCCAAATCTGCCCTGCATGGAACAGGATTGGAGAATGTGGGAATGCATCAGCGCTCTTCTCAGTCCACTCATTGACAAAGTCATCAGAAACAATTTTTAGATTAAAGGCAGTGATTTTGCCAGGAATTTCTACTTTCTGCAGTGACACACCAATAAAAGCAGCAGGTGAGCAAAGTGCTGTTTGCAATGAGAACTATCCCACCTTTGGATACTCSAGGCACGGATTCTATCAAAACATTGGAAAATACCTGAAAATTATTCCCCYACACCTGCTTGGCCAGAAAGAGTTCAGCTGGATGGGGCTTGGAGCACCAAGTGGGAGGTGTCCCTGCCCAAAGGGGGTGGCACTGGATGGGCTTTAAGGTCCTTCCAACCCAAACCATTCCAGGATTCTACATTTGGGTTTTTTCCTTTTGGGTTTGGAGCCCTTCTGTTGGGATGCAGTCAGATGCTGGCAGGACATGAATTTCAGCCACAAAACCTTTATTCAGAGCTGCACCCAGGAAAGGTTTCCCGTGCAAAGCTGGGTTTGGTTGCTCCCCTTTCCTGGAGCAGTGCCTGCTCTGACAGCCCCACCCAGCCCATCCCGGAGCTCTCACCTGCAGGGAGAGGCTGCTGCTGCTGCCTTTGGCTCATCCCACCAAGTCCCGGGGCTGGTTTTCCTCAGCCCATTAGCACTGACCAAAAAAAAACCCCAACAAACAAAACAAGGAATTAACAAAGCATTAAAGATGGGTGATTTTGAGAAGCTTCTCCCTTGGGAGCACAAATCCTGCTCTGTGCCCTGCTGTGCCTCCTGTCTGCCTTTCTGCCGGAGTACTCGGGGTTAGGAGCTGATTTTTCCCATTTTTCCCGGCTGGAGCTCTTTCTATACCCGGTGTTTGTCACAAAGCCCTGACTCCCCCAAATGTGGAGATCAGAACTCGCTGCATTCCCAGCCCCAGCTGCAGTGTGGGATGGGGGGAAACTTCCCAGCCCTGCCTCAAACCTGCCCACAACGGCCCCAAACCTGCCCATGATGGCCCCAAACCTGCCCACAACGCCCCAAACCTGCTCACAACAGTCCCAAACCTGCACACAATGGCCCCAAACCTGCACACAATGGCCCCAAACCTGCTCACAACGGCCCCAAACCTGCCCACAACGGCCCCAAACCTGCTCACAATGGCCCCAAACCTGCCCACAATGGCCCCAAACCTGCCCATGATGGCCCCAAACCTGCCCACAACGGCCCCAAACCTGCCCACAACGGCCCCAAACCTGC
>NW_026623469.1:0-1040 GCF_030028575.1 Malurus melanocephalus | reverse complement strand
GAGGTGGCTCTTTTCCCCTGAAATAAAGCACTTGAGGCTGAAAGGCCCCATTTAGGGCTCCTGCTGGGCTGGATAAGGCCCAGGGTGGCAGAGAGGCCAAGAACTCCCGGCCTGGCTGTCAGCCGCCCCTAAGAGCAGCCACACGGAGTGAATTCCAAATGAACTGGATCTGCTGGAAACAGAGCAGGATTCTCCCTCATGGGGTGAACACTTCAGCCAGACTTTCCCACRTCCCGTTCCCGCTGCTCCGGAGCAGTGGGGCTGGGGGAGCTGTCCCTGCTGTCCCTCACRGCAGGCCAGGAATGCTCCAGGGGTATCCAGCTCATCCCTGGGCTCCCCAGCAGCCTGGGAGAGGGGCTGGGAACAAACTGAGCCTTCCCCTGGAAACCCAGAGCAGTTTGAGGATGGGGAACCTCCCAACCCTCTCTGCTCGCTCCCAGCTGTTCCCATCAATTCAGTCTCACGCCTAAGGAAGCAGAGCTGGGAACAGCGGGATCTGGAATGTTCCAGGTGGAGGTGAGGGGTCAGTTAGTGCAGCCCAGGGGGCACAAAGGGAGATCACTGCCCTGTGCTGGCTCTGGGACACTGTCCCTTCCTCTCCTGGGGCTGTCGTTCCCAAAGTGCCACCGGGCCCATTCCAGGGAGGGCAGGGCTGGGGAGCAGCAGGGCAGGGGCTTGGGGGGTTCTACAGCTCCTGAGAGCCCTTCAGGCTGGAGCTGAATGCTCAGGGGGATGTCCAGGGCCCTTGGTCACTCCCAGAGCTGTCCGTGGGTGCTTAGTGACACGCCCTGTCCACAAGGCTGCTCCTTTGTTGAGTGAGCTGACGTCATTATTCATTATTCATTATTCATTGATGTCATTATTCACTTTGGATCATCCCCTTCTTGCACAAAAGGGACAATCAGAAATGTAGAATTGGGGAATCCTGGAATGTTTGAGCTGGCAGAGACCTTAAAGCCCATCCAGTGTTACCCCTGCCATGGCAGGGACACCTCCCACTGTCCCAGGCTGCTCCCAGCCCCAATGTCCAGCCTGGCCTT
>NW_026623468.1:1172999-1174275 GCF_030028575.1 Malurus melanocephalus | reverse complement strand
TGAATGTGCCCTGCCGGCCTCCCCGTTCCTGCCTGAGCACCATTCTCCATCTCCTTCTCCTGCTCAGCAGCTTTTCAAAATCAGGGCTCAGTGTGTATTATTTCCTGATGCAACKAAGAAACAGAATTTGTTTTTCCATCACAATTGCCTTTTCGATTTGTTGTGCATGGACATCCTCCAGAATTGGCAACATTAATKGTGATGAGGGCTGCGGCTTCACCAGGAAAGCGACCGGGCTGGATGCAGGCACAGCATCCTTCTCCTCTGATGCTGTTTGCCTTCTCCTGCCATGGAGAAGCCTGAAGCAGGAGTCTCCCATGTAAACGGGGAACACCAAGCAATTCATCATTTGTCAATGAACCCCAGCAAAAGGCATTGAAATCTTTGGGGGAGACAGCTTTGCTTTAAAGTGAGGCTTAACTGCCTAAGGAACATATTCCACATCAAGTGTTGAAGAAGGTAATCTATCAGAAACAAAAAGGGCTTCCTACCATATTTCTTTACAAACTAATTCTGGTTGCAGCCCTCAGAACTCCTAAAATTAGGTCCTTGGCTTTCTTCTGTTACTTCCTATGGTAAACTTTGTAATTTATTAATGAAACAAGAACAGAGGGCACGAGATGGCCTTTATCCTGTTGTTTAAAATTCTAATAGAGAGCAATACCTATATCTAGCCCTACTTTAATCTACAGAGTGAGCTTTATCATTAATTCTAATTTTGCCCCTCTCCATCTGGGTGGGCAATGGCACACATGGGACAGTCCCTGAGGCGCTCTCCTCTTCCTCAGGTCTGGAGCACAGATGTGTTCCGCCCATGCTGTGCACAGCCCTGGCACAATCACAAACTCCCGCCTTCCTTGGAGCCGGACCTCTCCTGGGCTGGTGGCAGTGACTGGCATGGCTCTGCTTCTCCCCCTGCCCCCTGCCCACTGACAGCTTCCAGCGGGTTTGGTGAGGGGCTGGGGGCACAGCAGTCACTATCAGCCCTGGACTGGCAGCCTTTGCCCCCTGTGAGGGGCTCTGCTGGGAAGAGCTGGGGCTTAGCCTGTGGCCGTTCACCGGGAAAGGTTCCCATGGTCAGCCCAGGCCATGTGAGGCCACACCGGGGGCCTCTCTTCTGCAGCTCCCCAGCGATGGTCTCGGGCTTGTTCACCTTGGGACAGCTCCTTGGGGCTGGACACTTTCCAGGCCTGCTCCACGTTGATCCAGGTCTTCCCCTCATCCTGTGGTGATGGCAGAACTGCCCCCTGTGCTGCCCCTGCTCCCTGACCACAGA
>NW_026623468.1:1169359-1171166 GCF_030028575.1 Malurus melanocephalus | reverse complement strand
AAAGGGCTCTGGCCACACGCAGCTCCCACATCACAATGGAGCCTCCAAGGCGCTGCTGTGCCCACGGGGCACTGCCCAGCACCCCCAGGACAGCCGCTGGGGGGATCAGGACCAGCTGCAAAGCGGCTGCAAACAGCTGCAATGGGCTGCGACAGGAGTGTGTGCAGAGTGCAGGGACTGAGCTGGCACACAGCATCTCACAGTGACAAATCAACAGCTCACTCAGCAGAGAATTCCCTGCTAAAATCAGCACAGAGGGGCCATGGAAAATGGACAGGCTTTGGCACATGGAACATGTACAACACTAAGTTTAGGATCAAGAAAACTGAGATGGGAAACTACTGGGCTCATTGTGAGAAATTCTGTGCTTCCACCATAGAGAAGAATTCCATCCTGTTTCTAACTCAGAAGAATTCACAGGAAAAGTCACACCATTAAGGAGACAAAGCAAAAAATCCTGACAAGGAGCTATTGGATCACAGTTTCTAAAACGGCTAAAATGTTCGCATAGCTCCAATTTAAACTGGGAAATGTCAGGAGGTAATAATGTTGCTCATTGCAGTGGAGGAGAGTGTGTTTCGATGGCCTGTTGGGATGGAATTATTCCCTGTGAGGATGATGAGGCCCTGGCACAGGTTGCTCAGAGAAGGGCTGATGGTCAGGTTGGACGGTGCTTGGAGCAAGCTGGGATAGTGGAAAGTGTCCCTGCCCCTGACAGGAGGTGGGACTGGATCCGCTTTAAGGTCTCTCCCACCACAAAGCATTCCATGATTCCAGGATTCTCTGGTTCTATAAACTACAGCAAAACCTTGGCCATCAATGTGGAGAAGTCAATTCCATCCTACTGAGAGATCCAAAGGATAACATTTGATGTATTAATGTAGGGTAGAAGGTGGTCATGGCCATGAAACAGAAGGAGATTGGTCAAAACTGAAGTATTGGGATCTTATCGGGCTGTATTGAAATAATAAAGGCTTGTCAGAGGGAAAATGTTGAAGTTTGAAAGGAGTGAGTACTGTAATACATGAGAAAATTAAACTTGCATGGCAGAGATCACTAAACATCACTTTGGACGCATCAAGATATTATTTCCAGGCAATTTGGAGGCCCATAACATGTAGCTGCAACAGGAGCACACAAGGTCCACAACAGATGCATTTCAAGGAGTTTTATCATGGACCAGCCTTGTTCCAGTTTTGGAGACCAAATACCCATTAGGGCTGGAGTGTTTCAGTGGCTCTTTGGCTTTACTTGAATACCAAATGTTTCCTTTCAAAAGGAAAACTCCAATCAGTGCTGGAGAAACACTGCACCTTGATCCCCCCTACTTGCATTGCCAAAAAAACATTAACAAGCCATGGTAAACAAGGGCAGCAGAGGAGTCCATGCCCTTCCTCGTCTGCACACCAAACCAGCGGGTGCACAGTCTCCCCTCTCTGCTACCCCCATGGGTGTTTTTGTCGGCTTGGCTGCCCCAGCCTCAGCCCCAGCCCTGGGCAGAGTGGGTGGGGAAGGCTGCCAGCAGGGCTGGAAGCTGTCCCTTCTGCCCCTCAGCCCTGCTCAGGAGCGACTTGGCTGAAGTCTCAGACCTTTAACTGGCAGCAAAAGGGAGAATCCCTGGTGCCACAGCCAGGTCGGGCCATGAGATGCTGRGSCTTGWGATGCMGGGAGCGGGAGCAGAGCCCTGGCTGGGCTCACCTGCAAAGTCAGTGTACGCTGCCTTCTGGAGGTGGGTGCCACAGCCAAAGTCAATGAGCTGGGCCTGTCCGGTGCACAGGTCGACGACGATGTTCTCAGGCTTGATGTC
>NW_026623468.1:1165915-1167762 GCF_030028575.1 Malurus melanocephalus | reverse complement strand
GCCGCTGCTGCCGCTGAGGCGCCAGGACCGTTTTTCCCGTGTCCGTTCCCCGTTCCCCGTTTGTCCGTTTCCTGTTTGCCCCCGCGCGCCCCGGGCCAGCACCGGCCGCTCCGCTCCGGGACCTGAGCGGAGTCACGGAGCATCTCTTCTTCGCGCACCCACGCCAAAGCCGCCRTCATTTTTAGCTGCTTTTTCTACTTCTTCACTATATTCAACTTTATTTTTGGCAGCCTTGCAGCTTGGCCCGTGTGCTCCCATGCCCCGTGCCCCATACCGCCCGCTCGCCCCGCGCTGCGGTCACTTCCTCGCGAGCAAACAGAGCGCTGTGCGGACTCTCCCCTGGAGCAGAGGAAAGGGCTGAGTGAGGAGCCTGCCGGCAGCGGGCAGAGGGAGCTCCGTGCGAGGGCAGAGCGGGACATGAGCAGGGAGAAATGCAGCCCCAGCGGGGCAGCGCTGCTCCCTGAGCGCTCGCTCGGGGTGGGCAGCGGGAGCGGCAGGGCCGAGCCCGGCACGGTGTCCTCGTCAGCAGGGCTCTTGCTGTTTTCTTGTCCGCTTCCAGGTGAAAACCGGAGACTGCCAATAGGATGAAAATAAACGAATTAAACCTACCCTATTCCTGCAGCACTTTGGATGCCTGTCCAGTGGAGCACCTCAGCTCTCACATGTCTGCCTCCCCACTGCCAATGCAGCACTTACACCCTCGAGCAAAGGCCCTCACTGCAAAGAAACTGCTGGCTGGTTTCTTTGTCCTGCTGTTCATTGACACAGGTGGAAAACCAAAAGAGTTTTCTTGCTTCCTCTGTCAAAACAGGTTTGCTTTGCCATGTGAAACTAAGAACCAGAGTCTCGACTCCTGCATAATGTTGTAGGAATCACCTCGGTTGCTGCTATGTATTGTCACTGCTGCTGAGATTGAAATCCTTTGGGAGCCCATTCCCTGTATCTAGAACTCATAGCTGAGCAAAGCACTGTCCTCTCAAATGTTACATTTGCATGTTTCTTGTGCCTCCAGTATTGCTTTCAAGGAAAAACAAGGAGAAGGCAAACTGCATGTAGCTAATGATAGAGTGTCTAAAATTAGCTCAGTAATAGATCTTAGAGGCAAGATCAATCAGGAATTCCTGGGATGTAGAAGTAATACAACAGGGAAAAAGGGAGAAAGAAAGGAATGAATAGAGATGTGAACATCTGGGATTGTTTCTTTCCATTTTCATTTCACTTCTGCAAAGTCCCCCCTCTGTATATCCTGAGCATAAATTGAGGTGTTGTAGCGTATCCCTGGGATATCACCATGTGTGGGGCCAGAATGGCCTTGGCTCTGGATGAGCACATCCCTCTGTTGCCAACACTTCTTCCAGCACAGATCCCAAACACAGCCCCACAGCAGCCACCTGGGGGAGGGAAATGGACCCTGGCCCGGCCAAAGCCAGCACAGGGAGGTCTGGCTTCAAGAGAAATCTCTTCTCTCCGTGCCCCTGCAGAGCACTCGGCTGTCGGGGCTGGCAATGAGCTGAGACTGGGAACCCCTCTGGGATAAATGGTGTCGTAGTTTAGAATGCTGGCCAAAAGGCAGGCACCCACAACACCTGCTCATTTGCTCTCCCCCACCACCACTGGGTAGGGAAAAGCAAAGAGAAAAAAAACTAACAAAAGGGTTCATGAGTTGAGATAAGGAGCAGGGAGGAAACACTTGATGGACAAAACAGGCACTACTTAATTTATGAAGTGAATTTATTACTAACAAAGTCAGAGGAGGAGAATGAGAAATAAAATACAATCCTCAAAGACACCGATCTTCTCCCCACTCCCTCTCCCCTTCCCACTGACAGTACAAAGCAGCGGGGGTG
>NW_026623468.1:1162800-1164204 GCF_030028575.1 Malurus melanocephalus | reverse complement strand
CACATCTAAAACCTGCTTCAAGCCAACAATTGCCAGCAATTCACAGCATTTTACAACTTCCTACCTCATGTGATATGAACCAATTCTGGTATTCTTAGACAAAAGACACCACAAGGAAAAGACACATTTGATCAGGTTTTCAGTGTGTTACTAAAAACCACTGAAAAAAGGAAACCTTTGGCATTCAAGTAAAGCCAAGGAGCCACTGAAACGCTCCAGCCCAAGTGGGTATTTGGTCTCCAAAAYTGGAACAAGGCTGGTCCATGATAAAACTCCTTGAAATGCCTCTGTTGTGGACCTTGTGTGCTCCTTGCTGCAGCTACATGTTATGGGCCTCCAAATTGTCTGGAAAGAATATCTTGACTGCTACAAAGTGATTTTTAGTGATCTTTTCTGTGCATGTTCAGTTTTTTCAGGTATTGCAGTTCTCACTCATTTCAAACGACAACTTTTTCCCTTTGACTGGCCTTTATTGTTTCAATCCAACAAAAAGAGATCCCATTGCTTCATTTTAGAGGAATGTCCTTCAGTTTCATCGCCATGACCAACTTCTAACCTACATTAATAATTCCAGTGTTATCCGCTGGGTCTCTCAGTAGGATGGACTTGACTTCTCCATGCTCATGTCCAAGGTTTTRCTGTAGTTTGTAGAACCAGAGAATCCTGGAATCATGGAATGCTYTGTGGTGGGTGAGACCTTTAAGYCCATCCAGTCCCAYCTCCTGTCAGGGGCAGGGACACTTTCCACTATCCCAGCTTGCTCCGAGCCCCCTCCAACGTGACCTTCAGAACTTCCAGGGATCCAGGGGCAGCCACAGCTTCTCTGAGCAACCTGTRCCAGGGCCTCATCMCCSTCACAGGGAACAATTCCATCCCAACAGGCCATCTAAACACACTCTCCTCCACTGCAATATGCACCATTATTTCCTCTTGTCATTTTCCAGTTTAAATTGCAGCTATGTGAACATTTCAACTGCTTTGGAAACTGTGTTCCTATAGCTCCTTGTCAGGATTTTTTCCTTTCCCTACTGAAGTGTTTGAGTTCTCCTGTGAATTCTTCTTAGTTAGAAAGAGGGAAAGGATGGAATTCTTCACTGTGGTGGAAGCACAGACTTTTTCCCCATGAACCCAATAATTTCCCATTACAGTTCTTGATCCTAAACTAAATTTTGTTCATGAACSATGTGCCAAATGTGATGATTTTAGCAGGGAATTCTCTGCTGAGTGAGCAGTTGATTTGTCACTGYGAGAAGCTGTGTGCCAGCTCTGTCGCTGCACTCTGCACACACTCCTGTCACAGCCCATTGCAGCTGTTTGCAGCTGTTTGCAGCTGGTCCTGATCCCCCCAGCGGCTGTCCTGGGGGTGCTGGGCAGTGCCCCGTGGGCACAGCAGCGCGTTGGAGG
>NW_026623468.1:1158976-1160652 GCF_030028575.1 Malurus melanocephalus | reverse complement strand
CCCCCAGCCCCTCACCAAACCCGCTGGAAGCTGTCAGTGGGCAGGGGGCAGGGGGAGAAGCAGAGCCATGCCAGTCACTGCCACCAGCCCAGGAGAGGTCCGGCTCCAAGGAAGSCGGGAGTTTGTGATTGTGCCAGGGCTGTGCACAGCATGGGCGGRASACAYCTGTGCTCCAGACCTGAGGAAGAAGAGAGCGCCTCAGRGACYGYCCCMTGTGTGCCATTGCCCACCMAGATGGAGAGGGGCAAAATTAGTATAAATGATATAATTCACTCTGTGGATTTAAGTAGTTCTAGATATAGGTTATGTTCCCTATTAGAATTTTAGATAACAGGATAAAGGCCCTCTCGTGCCTTCTCTTCCTGTTTCATTAATAAATTACAAAGTTTTGTTCAACATAGGAAGTAACTGTAGAAAGCCTGGGACTTAATTTTAGTAGTTCTGAGGGCTGGAACTCGAAAYTAGTTTGTAAATAAACATGGTAGGAAGACCTCTTTGTTTCTGATAGATTACCTTATTCAACCCTTGATGTGGAATATATTCCTCCGGAATATGTTCCTTAGTCTGTTGTAGGTGTTGCTAAATTAAAACAGCTCAGATTAAATGCTTTTGTTGAAATAAAGACTGAATTAAGAAATCAGAAGTGCTTGTTGTTTTCATTGCACTGTACTCAATCATTTGGGAGGGGAAATCATGAGGGCAGAAGCCCTTTGGTTYCTGGGGCGTTGCAGTGTGTGCTGTGTGGGGCRCAGGAGAAAGGCACTGCCTGGGGCGGGAGGGCTGTGGGGACACCAAGTCCTTGTGACTTGTGGCACAAGGGGTTTGTGGGTTGCAAAACCCCATTTTTTGTGCCCAGTTCTCATCCTAGAGAGCTGCCCTGGTGCGGAGATGATTCTGTAGGATCTCTGAAGGAAGGAGTGCTTGCCTGGCATTGCAAATGGCAGCTTCTCAGCCACCAGGAGAAACAGCCACCACMTCTGAGAGCTGGCACAGCCCSAGGATCTCTGTCATTCACAACATCTGCCCTGTGATCCTGGTTGTTCTGCATGTGCAGGAAAAGGGTTAACACAGCAGAGAAAATAAAAATCCAGGCTTTCAAATATACATTGTAGCCATTAGAAGAAGGAGAAAGATCAGGTCTAAGCATAAATCCGTGTGAGCAAAGACAAACCCAGCTCCCTTAAGAAACAGCAGCCCAGCTGCTCTGCTCCCCATGCCTGACATCCCCTCCTGCTCTACAATCCAGCTCCCTGCAGCATCGGCCCCGGGAAAGGAGGAGCCTCAGAGGCCTCCTGRACTCCTGGCAAGGCTGAAGAGCCTCCAATGCACCCAAATGAAAGCCCCAAGGCTCCTGTTCTGCCAGCCAAATGAGCCCTGCGAAACACACAACCCAGACAAACACAGAGCACACTGGATGAGCAAATCACAGAATCATTTATAAAGTATTTCCACCCCTCASTCTCCTCTCTGGAGAGCTCCTTTCTGAAGCAGAGGTGCACTGAGTGCTTCTGCAATCAGCTGCTTTCAGAACCCAGGAACAGTTGGCAGAAATGGCTTCTCTCAGGTTCCTGATAGCTGGGGCTATTGAAAGAGAATTAAACTGGCATTTGTAAGTTGCACTGCAGGACAGATGTGCAGTTGTGAAATGATTCAGAATTACTGCTGGAGAAATACTG
>NW_026623468.1:1150757-1157368 GCF_030028575.1 Malurus melanocephalus | reverse complement strand
CAGAAATATCCTTAAATAAATGTGCTTATAGTGTAATAGTATTGTAGGTGCTGATGCCCGAAAAAGGCTTAGAAATAAAACTCCATAGACTGGTGYCTATAGAGCAGGTATTTGTTTATTGCAGCGCTGGAGGGGAGGGGGATTTCTCCTCCTAACCCACCTGACTTTGCTTCAAATTAGAACATATTTATACAGTAAGCATGTTAGAACATGAACATTGTCACTTCCCTCCATACACCCACCATACACTCACAACCGTACATGGGCACAGAAATACATGATATCACAGTTTTACAAGTGTGCGTGTGTCATCCTCAATTCGATGGTCTTGGGGGTCTCCCTCTAATGAGATACCATCCTCTTTATGGTGGACTTTCAACCTTTGTCTTCAGGGCATGCGCAGTGGTGACATTCATGGGTTTTTTCTAGTCCTCCAAGTCGTAATTTTCAATTATTTTGCTGAGAGTCCCGTGCTTCTGCCAAGTTCTCATTAGTGCTCTCTACTGTTCCTTGTTTATAGCATCTACCTATCTACTTTCTTCAGAACTTTTTCTGATTTATGCCTCTTGGTGATTTCACATATCTTATGTACTAATCCAGCTGGTTAGATTACCTGAAGCTGGTACATTATATGTTGCTAATACACTATTAAAAAACTTATAGCAATATATAAAAAAAGCTATCATCGATAATATATTGAAAGTGATTACATTGTCTTTTAATAATATGTAAAAAGTTATTACATTCTTATATTGATAGCATATAAAAAGGCTATAGAAAGTTTTCAATTAATAGGCCTCATAAGCACCTTGTCACTTTGATATCGACCATATGTATCAGTACCAAGGATGGGGGAACCCAACTGTATTTTTCATTCTTGCAGTGATTACTGTGTGATCATTGCCAACTCAATGCTGTGTCACAATCTGCAAACAGAGAAGGAAATACTGTAGGTAAACTCAGGGATATTATTTGTGTTGACATGAACTCCCATCTCTTCTCCTCCCCAACCCTCTTCCGTGTCAGAGTCTGTGCTATGATAACCCTGGGGATATGGTCTCTATCCCAAAGATGTTAAAAAAGTAGTTTTTTACAGTGAGGGAGGTGAAATGCTGGCATAGGTTGCCCAGAGAGGATGCTCCATCCCTGGAAACATCCAAGGCCAGAAGCCACTGAAGTTGCCGAGCCGTTACCTAATATTCCCAAAGAATCCCTTGCAGCCCAGGGGAAGTGTGCTGGAAGCTTGAAGAGAAACAGAACAAATCACTGCTCCTGCTTTCAGGTGTAAAGCACTGGAACAACACTTGAGATAGATCCCTTAATGAGAAAAGGACTTGATGGCTCTGATGATTTCTTCAGGCAGATAGAATGGCTTTCTTGCCATTCCATGAGCTTCACGAGCACATTCACTTGAGCACACCCTCCTCTGGAAAACAACTTTCCCACAGAGCACTTTAGCAGCACATCCTAGAAGGAATTTACAAATGGGCTGCACTCTGCTGCAGTAGAGACCTGTATTAGCTGGTTCACTGGCTTGCTCCCATTCAGTGCCTGATCTTTGAAGATGCCTCTAACCTTGCACAGGCCCACAATTTTATTCCTCAAAGCATCAGACACAGATGAAATCACCAAAGTAAAGACAGTTCCCCTTTCTATTTCCAGAATGGTATCTGAGCAAAATGCTCTTCATCTGCAGTTCTGTTGGTGAGAGCTCAGCCCCTGCTCGGTTTCAGTCTGGAAGTACAAAAAGCGCTGCGGGAGCTCCTTGTGGCAACAGAAACTTTCCAAGATCAGAGGCAGGTGAAGCCTCACTTTAGATAAATGCTGTCTCCTCCTAAGATTTCAATGCCCTCTGCTGGGCTTAACTGACAAATGATGCATTGCTTGGTGTTCCCCGTTTACATGGGAGACTCCTGCTTCAGACTTCTCCTTGGCAGGAGAAGGCAAACAGTGCAAGAGGAGAAGGATGCTGTGCAGGGGACACAGATTGTACAGCAGTAGCTTTTCCCTTTTTCACAGTGCTGTATCCACACTCCTCAAGCACAGGCATATTTACTGTCAACACCTTTGGTAGCAAAGGTTAAGAAATTTACCTTCAACACCTTTATTAATAAGTGAGAAAACAGTACYRTAGCTKCCAAGGACTGGCYAGTGATTCCAGGTCAGTGAGGGACTGGAATCTGCATGGCTGGAGCTATTCTATTTTMWTAGTCTTGAGAACAATTTCYTGTGATGGAAATGAGKTGGGCACATGTGATATAGGGAGTCRACAGGAAAATTAGCAAAAAGCAAAGGGTATTTCTGTGTTTCASTGCTCACAAATACTRTACAGTGATCAAATCTGGAWTCTCAGSCTAGCTCAGGGCTSYAGCYCTATGCTCATGTTCAAGGGCTTCCTGTAATATCCTGGSAATTAGGGTCTTTGAACACAGTGTYMMARGAATTGTTTCTTCCATGGCCTCCACAGATCCAAATGAGCTAACAAATATTCTGGCCAGTCTGGGTAAAGAAAAATTACTTCTCCTGAAAGCATACTCTTCAAACCCTCCCTAATGCTGCAGGGCAGGTCTATTTACCCCATGTCAGCCAGATGTCATGACTGGCTATGTCTGTTTTTGGCTATCACCCACTCAGACTGACATTGTGAGAGGGTCGGGGCCTGGGAGAGACTTCCAAACCTTTATGTTACAAATGTAAAGTGCAGAAGTACTGACCTCTGGGTTAAATTAAGCTCCATGGGGTTTTCTGTACCTTGCACAGGAGTTAGTGGAAGTTCCTTTGAGGAGAGTTCAACACACTTTTCCCAGAAACCATCACACATTTTAATTACTCCTTTCRCACATCCAAGCACTTTCCATGCAAGTCAACCTTCCAGGCAAGTGTCTTTTTAATAACCTTTTAGTTAAGCCTGGTAGTTTTCATTTCACCATTTACTCTTCCCRTATAACAGACCWTTGTTCAAAATACTTCCACCATTATGCGAGAGCTTCAAATTCCATCGGCTGCTAGCACCAAAARGCAGAATAACTGGATGTTCCCAATTATCATAACTGCCTAAGCGGAACTGTCACACAACATAAAGGTGTGCATAAGTGGTGCAGCTTAATTGGATATTMAACCCCCCTACAGCAGGAGCACCTCATACCCAAAAGAGAATCAAGATGATCAGCACAGGAGACTGCAGCTGATAACTTCAAAATGAGATTAGAAAATGAGTGTGGAAACTTAATGTCTCTGGATAGTCTCTGGAAGAGCTTTGTCAGCTTGCTCTCTGCCCCCTCTCCCGGTCACCTCAGGTGGTGCTGAACAGCAGGGTCCCCACAGAGCATCACTGGTGACAGCCCTCTGCACATCACTCACCCACAGCCAGCCAGGATTCTTTTCATGCAAAGATCTATCCTCTCTGAGAGGCTCCACAGCCTTCAGATAAGAGGGGGGTGTTGCTAAGGGACTCATCAAAGGCCCTTTGCAAACCTAAAACCCAACTGGAGCTTCCTGCAGAGGGGAGTTTGGAGAAGTCTCACACAGGTCCCAGCCATCCCAGCATTACAAATGCACACAGACCACAGAGCACATCCCTCRGGAGCAGGATGCAGATCAGTTCCCTCATCTGGAGATTTCTTACAGGAATTAAATAAAAATAGTGCTTTAGTGATGCCAGTTATTCTCCCATTTCTAATCRAGTTAAAGTTTTGCTGTGGASAGTGGTYCACSTTGATTTGAGCCAAGGACCTGACACCAAACACAACAGGACCCACYRTGTGACACCTGCTCAGCTGCTGCACAGGTGGAAGGTGCTGGGCTGCCAGCATGTTTTTACTCTATGAAATAGGGAAACAAATGGCACAACCGGCACCCTACATTAAATAGCTTGGTTGKAAATGYATTTTAGRYACWATACCCTGAAGATTTACCTTCAGTCTGCTGCACAACTTCCCACTGAAAAGGCAGAAAGCTTTAGAAAGAAATCAGTGAAATTTTGGCAGCTGRMAGGRGGAAAGGAAGCAAAGCYTTCTGACATGGAAAAGAAACYAAGGCTGCAACTTAAGGACAAACTGGATGCTTCTACCAGTGGTTAACAGYAGATAAAGAGTCATTATTTAGTTTCACAGTTAAAGCCCCACTGCCATCACTGAGACATTTCACACCTCCTGGAAGTCACAGCTTTGGCATATTGGTCCACACCTGTCACAGTCTGCCGGGCTGGTTTCTTAAGGARTKTTTTTTTCACTTACCATTTGAATCTAAATCAAAGTGAAGAGTCTAACAGACATTTGGGTAGTACTTGGACACGTGACAGAACATGGTTTTGTTACGAGAAGCTTTCCTATGTATGAAATAATTTAAATGAAGAAGGTTCCTATGCAAAGAGTAGCAAAGGTGGCTTAAATTTGGTMTTTTTCTCTTTGAATTTTGTGTCCTCAAACGCTTGCTTCTGCATCACTCAGCTGGATTTAGAGTGCATGGTTGCATCAGAGACATAAATACATTTGAACTCCTCACCCCAAGAGCATGCACYATCATAGCAAAAATAAARCTTTCCCCATTATTAACAGACATTCAACTCATCACACAAATGTGCATAAAGTGTTGGTACTCCCTCAGATAGAAACATTCTGAAATACAGCTGGTAAATGTTGTATTTATTAAGGAACTAGTTTCTAAGTGGGGTCTGGGGTTTTTTTTGATAACCAACATGATACTCCCCCTTCCAAATAAAAAGCAGTGTAACAGAAAAAACGACTCAGCAAAATACAAGGACAGAAGGGATAKAGGGACAACTCTGGACTGTTCTAACTTAGTAAAGACCTGCAATAAYAGATCTCCAAACCCAATGTCAAAGAGCCATCACACTCAAGAGGGCAGGGCTGATTTATCCAGTGTGTTCTCACAGCCTGTGCTTGCACATCCCTGCACAAAGCTCAAGCTGATGTATCACCAGTCCAGCAAACAGAGACAGCACAAGCACATGTGAGTGATTTCAGTCTCCTCAAGTCTCCCATTTCATTACTCACTGGTAATTAGGTTATTTTATTCATACAAAGCAGTTTAAAGCCAGGCAGTTTTAAAGCCATCGCAGCCAAGCAATCTCTCCCAGTCCAAGTTCCAGAGCTCCCTGTGATGCAGCATTCCCTGCCAGCTGCTGCTGGGCAGTGGGTCCGGACTGGACAGAGCACATACCATGGGGTGCTTTTCCTGCCCAACTGAGCAGACCTCCTTCAGGTCAGAAGCAACCACAGAGACCGCAAATTAAGGTTTGTCCAACTTGTGTGTGCGCTCGTGCCTCCGTAGGGTGCCAGACTCGGTGAAGGAATGCCCACAGAAATTACAGGAGTAGGGCTTCTCTCCGGTGTGGATGCGGTGATGGCGCTGGAGCGATGCCAGCCGGGTGAAGGTCCCCCCACACTCCTCACAATAGAAGGGCCGTGCCCCAGAGTGAGTCTGCTGGTGTCTCTTGAGCCTGAGCAGCTGCACAAATGCCATGCCACACTCCTGACATTTGTAGGGCTTGTCCTCCCGGTGGATCACCTTGTGCTTGGACAGCAGGTTGGGCTTATCRAAGCCTTTGCCGCACGTCGGGCAGGCGTAAGGTTTGAAATCTTCCTGAGACTTTGGGTTTTCGGGACAAGCCTGATCCGGGCACTCGACACTGTGCTGGCTGCGGTGCAGCACGGACCAGGGGTTCCTGGCCACGCCGGTCCCCAGGATCACCATGGAGCGCTCGATCTTGTGCACGTTGCGCAGGTGCCTCCAGACATCGGCCGTGCGGATGAAGCCCTTGTCACACTCGGGGCACTTGTGCGGCCTCTCGCTGGAATGGATCAGCTTGTGCATGCGCAGGTTGGCGGCGCGGGAGAACGCCTTGGAGCAGATGGGACAGCGGTAGGAGCTGTCCACCAGGTGAGCTCGCCTGTGCTCCTGCAGCTCGCTGACGTTGTGGAAAGAGGAGCCACACTTCTTGCAATGGTAGGGCAGAGCTTCCAAAGGGACAGGCTCCTCACCAAACACASCCCTGAGAGTGGCGCTTTTGTTGTCCGCACGGAGTTTTGTTATCATCCGTGGTTTTCTCTCAGAGGAGCGGTGATCTAAATCCTTAACTTCACTCTGCAGGTCAAAGTTGGTGCTGGAGGGGGCAAACTCCCCAGCTGSATTCTCATCTTGTTTCTGGCTGTGGGTGGCACAAGTTTCTTTGTCTCCACTCCTCTCCCGCTCTGCAGGAAGCTCCTTCTTTCCTGAAAGTCCAGCAGAGTTGCCAGGAGGACTGCACAAGTAATTCATGCCTGCCAYCTGCTTCCTGGTCTTTCTGGGATAATTTGAATGTGTCCCCTCTGTGTCACAAATGTTATTCTCTGAGTCCCAGTCCACAGTCACATCCATCCTCTGTGCATGGAAGCAAACACTGTGTTCATCAGCACCTCATCRTCACCCAGAGCTTTGAATCCTCCATGGTAAGTCCATCTCACTCACAGGTCTCCTGACAGTCCTCCCTAGAAAATAWAACACACATTTCATCAGTGATTCTTCTGATATTATAAATTTAGAACAGTGAAGGTATTTGTCTGATTCAAAGAATGGGACAGACTATTAGATATGTAGAAAATATACATTCA
>NW_026623468.1:1147264-1148697 GCF_030028575.1 Malurus melanocephalus | reverse complement strand
TAGCAGAGCTGCTCCATCCCTCTGATTACCTTGGTGGCCTCCTTTGGATTCATCCCAAAAAGGTCAATGCCCTTTCTGTCCCTCAGCCCCAGTTCACAGCAATTCATGAGGTATCCCCTGTGCCCCCCAAAATGGCAATAAMTGTGCACTCATTTTCCTGCAGGAGTGTGGCAGTGACTGATTCACTTTCAGGCTCTGCCTTGYAGGAAGAAGCAGGTTCTGCCCCCATAAGGAAGGATCGATCCACCATCCTGAATTCTGCATCCCACTTTCAACTTGAATATATCTTCACACCCAAAAGGGCGTTCAGCATCTGAGTGAAGCCTCACCAGGGCCTTTCACAGTGGCACCAATTCCTAGAGAAATTTTCTGCCCAGCACATCCAGGATCCCACCTGCCTTTGCCAAAATCACAGTAGGATCATGGTTCATAGGCCTTCTCAGGCTCTTTTCCTCCATCCCTTGTCACTTGGGATGAGGAAAGTGACCCATTCTCAGGCACATTCTCTCAGGCACAGGGTGGAATTTTTCACGTTGTCCTGTGCAGAGCCTGGAGGTGGACTCARTCCCTGTGTGCCCCTTCCAACTGAGGATGTTCTATGATTTCAACAGGAGCCATCCATTGTCTAATCCCCCAGTGGCTGGGAAGCTCTCAAAAACTTCTGTTCCCTGACCCAGTCCTCCCATTCTTGTGCTTTCCACAACTGAAACCACTCTCACTGAGATTGCTCCTGCTTTTAACCCACCACTGTGCAGCTTTGCACTATCTTTCCCTTGCAAAACTCCTCCATGTTTGGGAAATGGGCTCCACAATTAGCAGCAAATACAGAACTGAAATGACAAATGAACAAGAGTGYGCATTGCCAGCATGCATATATGGTATAGAAGAATGCTCCAAGCWCTATATTATTTTTGTGATTTCACAGATCTTGCTAAAAATAGACATGAAACTGCTCTGCTGGGAGTTGAGGGTGAGGAAAGAAATGTACCTACTCCTTCCACATGGAAAAGTGAGTTCCTACAGAGAGCAGAGTAAGTGGCAGTTCAGTTCCTTCAGATGAGGCACTTCAAAAATAAGTTTGCAACAGTCCTTTAATGACAGTCCTTGAATCCCYRAGAAACCCACACACTGCTTGGAATGGCAAACTTTGCAGGGGAAGAACTGTCATTCCAACTTTCCCAAACTAGGAAAAAAACAAAACAACTCAGAAGATTGCCATTATTTTCTACTGTATTTTTTTTCCAGAATTTAAAATTCTTAAATGTTTCTTACTCAGCTGGGCAGGGTAAAGGCTTTCTCCCACCTAGACCCAGGATGCATGGRGTCACATACCTCTTCCACATTTTTCATGGAAGACAAACACACACCCCTCCCCTTGATCATAAGGAAAACTCTGGGAATACATAAGGACATGCACCATATCCCCACAGCCA
>NW_026623468.1:1144472-1145629 GCF_030028575.1 Malurus melanocephalus | reverse complement strand
ATAAACACTATAAACATCTGAGAGCACAGACTCTTCTATGCAAAACAGGAAAAAAATCCTAAACTATGTTTCTCCTAAGAGGGAGCTGAATCCAGWGGGATTTCACTGATATTTGGCTGAAGTTTGAACTTTTAACTCCCCAGGAGGARGTTTGGGCTCCCTTTAGCCCACTGAACTCTGGTGACAGACCTGCACTGCCTGTTAGGGAYACTGAATTTTGGAAGAAAACCCACACAGGACCCTCCGAGTGTGATTTAAAGCAAGTTCGGGATCTCTGATGCAGGGAATCGTTTCACTGTCTCCACCCAGCTCCACTCTTTTCCTGAGTCTTGCCAGGATCTTCTACACATTTGGGTTCACTGAAAAAAACCCAAGTTCCATCTACACCAAAAGCCAGATTCAGTTAAAAAAATCCAGAGTCAGGCTGTAAAGAAAATTGTAATGGAAAAATTAACAGGAACAAACCAAGCAAGGAATGTAAAAAGCAGTCTGGTTGAGCAATAACTTTCTGACATGATTTAGCTTCCCAAACTTGCATTATCCTCTGCACACATTGATGGAGTCTCTCAGCAAAATTTCTGTGTAAAAACTGCTGTTTGATCCCAGCAGAGATCCAGGGCTGTAAAGGAGCCTGCCAGGCAATAACCTGACCCTTCTGGGGCTGGACAGAAGAACAGCCCCCTCTTTGTGGGTCTGGAGGAGCTGCAGCTCTTACTGCACCTGCACTTTGTAAAGGGGAAATCTTTACCTGCCGAGTTCTTTCAACACCTTTCACTCTGTTGTTTTGTTTTTCATTCACTTGTTTTGTTTTGTTCTTACTAAATTCCTTGGTCGGCTCAGGAAAGCATTTGATAATCTATTCAATAACCATTCAGCACAAAGGGTTTTTACTGCAGCCCTTCAGGAAAAGTAAATGAGAAGCTTTCAGGGGTGCCCCAGGAAAGCACAGACCCTCTGCGAGTTCTTTTTCTTCTCCTTTTTCACGGCTTTGCTCGAGCAGAGAGCTGGGACAAGATGATGCAGTGCTGTCCTTTCTAACCTGACCCGTTTTARGATTAAAACAGGTACTAAATGAGCAGCTCTGGCTGCACCGGGGCCACCCCAAAACCCTGCGGGGGATTTTCCTACCCTGTCCCACCTTCGCCCTTCACTCCTCT
>NW_026623468.1:1112928-1142883 GCF_030028575.1 Malurus melanocephalus | reverse complement strand
TGAGGACTGCCCCTGTCACACCCCGAATGTGAGTGACACCGCCAGGGACCGTCCCTGTCACAGCTCCGGTGCGAGTGACACCGCCAGGGACGTCCCTGTCACATCTCCGGTGTGGGTGACACTGCCAGGGCGCCGCCGTGTCACATGCCCAGCGTGGCTGGCACGGGCAGGGAGCGGTGCTGTCACTCTCGCAGTGTGCCCGGGGCTCAGAGGCTCTGCTGCTGTCACACGCGTCACCTCCTGCTCCATCCCCCCGAGGTGAGTGACACGCCGAGGCCATCGCTGTCCCCTGTCACACTCCTGTGAGGCTGATACAGCCACCGCAGGGTGCTCAGCCACGGAACACGCCTTGTCAGGGCATAAAAAAACCCAAAAGGAATGAAAGTGCCCCATGTCCYCTACATGTTCAAGCTCACCTGCTCCACCCCTGTCCAAAACACACCTGGAAGTCTTTAAAGTAAACATTTGAATGCCCGCAGACTGCTCGGAAAATCAGGGACATCCAGCTACAGCAGGGTAAGGAATACCGAGGTGTGGGGTGACACAGCTCCTTTTCCTGCCCCTCATCCCAATTCCTTGCTGATAACCCACATCCCACGGGGCTTTTTTTTTTTTTTTTTTTTTTTTTTTTTTTCCCAATCCCTTCCAAAAGCGTCACACAGATTCAGCAAGTCTGGGGACAAACTTCCCTGTAGTCCCAGTGGCATTTGGGAGACTGGACCCTCTCCTGGGACGCCACTTCCACCAGTTTATCAGCACAGCCCTTGCTGCTGCTAATGCAATTTTCCCCATGAAATATTCCGGCTGTGGATTAGTGCAGGTTTTTAACAGTTTAGGGATCCTGGATGCTGTTGGGGACCCATGCCACTCTCTGCCACTCTTGTGGCACTCTGTGATTTCTCCTCCAAGCAGCTGAGCTGCCCACAGACCAYGGAGGCACAGGGGAGCGTGAGTGCACGGTGAGAGCGAGCAATCCCGAAATATTCAGGAGACCTGGGAGAAGCCTCGGGATCCGGGACTCTCTGCTAAATCAAGGCARGGGAATGATGCCTGTGCTATGCAGATGAGCTGTCATATTGTCTCCCACACRAGAGCGTCTCCAAAGGAACCTACACCTACTGCAATTATCCTGCGGCATATGGACATTTATAGGTCAACCTGGAAAAAAAGGGAGAGTAATGGTTGGCCAAAAAAAGCAGGAGCCCGGAGAACTCTCCGGTGTTATTTTGGAGAATGCAGACATTGAGCAGGATAAATTATACATACCTGAGAGCCATTAGAAAATGTCAGATCGCCTCTAAAATGCATTAGGAGGGGAAAAAATTCCTCCAGCTTCCTCGTGCAAGAGGAGAATGCAGTATGTAAATAATATTCCCTAATAAAAATTGCCATTGGAATGAATTTTCAGGCTCATTCCACCCCTCTCTTATGTTGGGGACAGAGTGTGGGGCTGCATCCTGAGAGTCAAAGACATAATTGAGGTGAAGCTCTGGCAGAAGAGCTGCACTTCCATTGCTGGAGCAACCATGATGTATAATCCAGGAGCTCCTCCTGGAATGATTTCACAGCAAACCCAGAATATTTGTTACCCTTCTCTAAATTGAGCTGGAAAAAAATAATAACTTCTGCTGCCAACTCTATGAAAACAACACATGTATCTTGACAGCAGATGATTTAAAAATGAAGACCAACCAACAATGCAATGTTCTGGGTGTTGGGGGAGGAAGAGGACTGGAAAATCCTGAAGTTTGCATTTCCAAACTCCCAGTGTTCACCTGCAGCATGTACCTGCCACATTCCCCAGTTTAATGCACCTTCCTTATAAAAATATACTTATTTTTCCAAAGGTTCATCCTCTGATAAAAACCAGATCCTCWGTTGACTGATGCTTCTGCTGGAGAGCCGACATTTCCATAATTAGCATTAGAGAGAATTTGGGGAGGGATCTGTCTTTTTTGGTTTGGGTTTGTTTGTGTTTTTGTAAATTTGGATGTTCCACGTTTTTAAACAAAACACTTAAAACATCAGCACATCGGTTCATAATTGCAGAGTGGAGACGAGGAGCACGTCAGTAGTTGAAAAAACATTAAATTTGCAGGAAGTGACTGAAATGTTTGCACAGAAGGGGGCAAATGGAGATAAGACAGGCAGGCTGCTTGCATTCAGCTCCAGAAGCTTATACTCAGAGATTYACCCTTTTCAAGAGAAAAAATGGGGGTTTCAGGACTGTGCTGGGAATTACGTTCACCAAGGGGTAGAATCCCTCTTCCCTGAATATTTTGGTCATTGCTGGTATGACCAAGGTGCTGGTCTTTGCACATTTGTATGAACACCTTTTATTTTGGCTTGATTTTAGTTTTCTTTGTCASAATCTTCAGGAAGAGCCAAGGCATAAAGATTACAGAATCATGGAATGGTTTGGGTTGAAAAAGGACCTTACAAATCATGTAGCCCAACCTCCCTTCAGGGATATCTTTCACTAGGGCAGAATATTCAAACCCCATCCAGCCTGGCCTTGAACACTTCCAGGGATGGAGCTTTCCAGGCTGGGCTGCTCCAGCAAAATCCCTTTGCACTGCCTGCAGCCACTGCCTGCACAAGGAGCACGCCCAAATGATATCAAACATGCAAAAAGCTCAGCAGAGCCCCTGCAGCCCGTGAGGCACAAAAGGTCTGGTTTGATTTGCATTTTGCAGCCTCCCTGACCTGAACCGCAGCAGGCACAGGATGATCTCCTCGCACCGGGAAGAGCTCACACAACACTCACTTGAAATAGAGGCCTCTCTTCTCCATCTGGGAGGAAAACAAGCTTAACATTTAAATCTGTCTGCGAGGTGGGAGCAAATGAACTCCTGAGCGACTGCACAAAGCAACAAGAGCACAATAAAGCCAAACAGGTAATTGCTGATGGATTGTCTGGAGACACAGGCTAATGCCAAAACAACCAGGAGAGAGAGCTTAAAAATACCTGATAGCCCAAGCACAGCTCCAGTGGTGAGAATGGTCACAGGCAGTCTCATCCTTGACTCCTCTGTATCTGCTTTTTCTTTTAAATCAGCATTTATTCAGATTAAAAAGCACCACTTGCATGAATCCAGCTAACATTCTTCACCACCATTGCTTTGAACACAGATAATATGCAAGTGCCTCTGTGACCACATGGAAAGTAAACTAAGTAAACCTTACTTTATACAAAATGATTGGCTTACCAAGTAAAATATAGGTTTTCCTGCATTTTTTTTTCCCACGGAACTGGAACTTGAGCTAATGAATCAGAAAATGTAAAATGATCTGAAAACACCTGGAAAAGAGAGGTTAAAATAGTTATCCTTGTTCAGCTGAAGAATCTATTGGTTATCTGTCCTAGATTTAATTAGTGAAAACCCCAAAGACTGACTAGCTCAGCACAAAATTCCTGACCTGAGCCAGTTTCACATTTGACAGGATAAAATGCAGCTACTTAGGAGAGCTGGGAGAACAACACCTACGACTTGTGAATGCTGATGAGCTTTCAGAGGGGAGAGGGCCCCACAAACCCAGCCCTGTTTTGAGGCAACAAATTCGAGAGATTCAACAAGTGCAAGGAATAACCAGTGCCTTTGGGTGCTCAGGATTGCCTTGGGGTGGGATTCTGGCTGCTGCATCCTTTTGGGTGGCTTTTAAATTGAAGGAGCAGCCAACACAATTAAAGCCACTGTTGTAGGTAATAACTCCAAGATTCCCAAATTGCTGATAAATCCGTGATACTCATATAAAAATTAATGACCCATTGGCTGCGAACAGCAAAGTACAAGGCAAAAACAGATTTGTTGATGTATCTATTTGCCATTTGCTGCCTGTCCTCACACTGGAAGTGTTTCTGGTTATGGTTACTGTTAATTGCTTTTTATCTAACAGTGGAGCTTAGAGGCTTCAGCTGAGATGAGGTTTCACGGTGCTAGGCAATTACACAAACATGCAGACGCGCAGAAATTCCCCGGTTTGTAATCCGGACGAGGCAGAACGCMGTGTGTTATCTCGGGCCTTCTGATTCGGGGAGAAAACAAGGTCTGACTGACCAAGGAAGCATCAGGGAAGGTTAAAAACTGACTCACTGCCTYCTTGTGCTTCACCTGTTAGAGCTCCCAGATTAAAAATTCACCCCTGGCTGCCTGGGTTTGAGCTCATCAGCAGGAACGCACAGGAGCATGGTGTTTTCAAACACGCCACGTCTTCGGGCGACATCCCTCCTAAGGAGGGCTTCCTTGTGCGGTGTCATTATCTCCGACAGATCTGCTTTGGAAATTTCCTCTCGGGGCTCCTCCACGCTGACAAGTGAATTCTCTGCATCAGAAATATTTGTTCAGAGGCTGCCAGGCTCATCAGTCACTTCCCTGCCAAGGAGGCGGTCCAGGGGGGATTCTGCTCTTCCCCCTCCTGTTGCCCCTGTGAAAATTATCTTATTGAGGGGATGAGTACGGCCACATGTCTGTGCCACTTGTCCCTCTGTGACGCTGCTCATTTCTCAGTGTCAGGGCTGGGGACAACACTGCTGCCTTGTCCTGGCTCTCACAGCCATGTCACCAAACCACCAAAGGTAACCTGGGCTGGCCTGAGCAGGATTCCAGCCCCGTGGGCTCCCTCCTTCTCTGGGGCTAGGAGGGCTCAGACATTCCTGCTGGCTGTCAGCCACACAGCTAATTGTTTGGGACCTATCCATGCAGGAAAGAAACACAAGCATCCCAGCGTGGGCTTGTTTAACACGCACCTTTGGACTGATGACAACTCTTCCTGGAGTGTGTGAGTGATTTGTGGTGTCTCCGCGTGGATGAGGAGAGGATGGCTGGATTTTGGCAGCTGGATCCAGGCTGGGGGCTACCAAAGGCCTCCCGTGGCTCCTGCCTTACCTGAGGAAGAGCTTTTTCCTCCACCTCTGCCTGCCACTTCATCATTAACAAAGCACTGCATGTGTTGTCTCCGGACAGGGAGATTTCTTGTGCACTCATAAATCAGCCTCTCTCGAGCTGGAAATCTCAGTTTTCTCCTCTCCAGCCCTTTCTGAAAGCAAAGGCTCTACCATGAGAAGGAAAAATACCTTCTTCCTGTTCATTCTCAGACAAGGTACACGACAGTCTTTTTTTCCCTTACTGAAATGTTGCTTCATCCCATGTTCACCGATTATGAAAGTGATTTTGCTTAGACAGAGATGAGGAAAATACAGTGTAGCTTGTTCTTGTTTTTGTCACCAGAGAAGACTCGATTTGGCCTCTTTGAAAGATGGCAAAGGACTCATTTGTCCTGATTATTCCACTTTGAAGCTGGTGCTGCTCTCCTCCACATCAGCAACCAGATGAACCCAGTGGAGAACATGTCAGGCTTTGAAAGGTGTCACAGGAGGAGAAGTGTTATTAGTTCATCCTGCTAACAAAGGTGTCACGCTGGATTTTCAGCCTCTCCCTCACTGCTGTATCTATGGTTTCYGAAGCCAAAAGGCAAAGGCTCATTAATTAACAAAAGAAGCTGGGAGATAATCTTGTGATTAAGTTATTGGAGTGGGACCTGGGTTGGTTTCTCAGTCCTGGGCTGGTTGCTATGTGATATTATTCAAATCCCTGTGTGGAGACGRGCGCGGAAGGCGGCGGTGGCAGCTCCCCATAGGCTGCTGGTGCTGTGGGCAGGGGCTGCTGCACAGAACATTCCTCATTATTGCCAGCTGGAGTCACCTCTGCTGGGAGACAGTCAGAAAAAAACCCCAGCTCCAAATGCGCTGCACGTTCTGCAACTGCCCTTTGCTCAAGCTTGCTATTTTTCCAGAATCTCCGATGATTGACTAAATCACTCCTCTTAGTGTTGGCTTTTTCCCCCCCTTTTCTTCTGTTTCCTAGTGAATGTCTTTACCTTCTGTCTGTTGCAAATGTGAACAGTTTTAATTAGGTGCTGTTGAAATGTCTTTTGCAGTTTGGCATCCTGTTTGGTTTTGCTCCCCTCGTTCTCTTTGCAGTTCTGTTCCTTCCCACATTGCTTATGTTTTCTTGTTTGTGGAGGCTTTTCTTTATATGCATAATTTAATCATGCTGCACTTCAATTTTATCTCTAATAAGCATAAATAGGGAAAAGGGCAGCTGAAGCCCATCTCTCCAGATGCTCCTTAAATAATCCTCTTTTCCTCCCAAGTGTCCCTCAAGTGTTATGGGATTCCAGTTGAACTCAAGGACAAAGCACTCAGCTCAATAGATTTGTTGTGTTTTCAAATTGTATTCTTCAATTGCTTCGGGTTTTTTTGCAACTTCAGAGATCAGATTGAGCCTACACCTTCAGCTGAGGTCCAGAAGAGCAGTAAGGAACCAAACCCCAGAGGTGGGGCCATTAACCGAGTTCCTCTGGATACCTTTTTTCTGCTCTGGATTTTGCTTTTGCTCGAATTCTCATTTTTGAGTCAACAGCAAATCCACCCAGTTTTCAGTGCTGTAGATTTGGTGTCTCCCTACTCCATCCTCAGTGCTCTATCTATGTGCACTGGGTGTCACAAAGTCTTTTTTTTTTTTTATATATTAACCAGATCACTGTTGATCCAGTTACATCCAGCTTATCTGGAGAAGTCAGTAATTTCAATTAAAGCTTCATTATGCACTTACTTGTGGTTATATAAGAGAAGAYAGACTTTCCCTTTTATTCCTCCTKATCTGYAGCRGCAGTASCAMAGAWATYATGAAAAATAGGGCTGAAGCGAAGGGCAGAGATGTGATAGCTCACCTCTAACACCAGGGCACAGTCATCTGCACCTAAATCCACTTTAAAGAGGGCACTTTGACAGCTCCACACAGAACCTYCTCAGCTGCAACCTCTGCAGTCTCTCCCACGATCTGCTCCAGCATTTACCTTACACCCATCAGGACCWGGTTTCCCCTCGCTCCTCTGTCGTGTTCAGACTGCATCTGCTTTGCTGTTGTTGAAACCTCCTGCTTCTCCCACCCAGCCCATGTGTGGTGAGCAGGATTTTTACAAATGCATGTCCTGCTATCAGACCTGAGACGCTGTGGGTGCCYYATCCCTGGAAATGTTCAAAGCCAGGTTGGGTGGGACTGTGGGGGCAGGCAATGTATCCCCTGAGCAGCTGAAACACACCCCACCAGAAGGAGGGAGCAAGAKGAGATTCCTGAGGAGTGGATAAATTAACAGTGACACCTGTTTAACATTTATTCCGCTGAGGTTTGATGTGAGCCATCCCCTGCCAGCACCTTATCAGGGACAACTGGCTCGCTGCAGGGAAATCACTGAGCCMGACGTGGGAGAGGAGAGGATTAGGCAGGAGAAGGCTTGGGGTGTGATGAATGGGATTTACAGGCAAAACCTCACACTGCACTGTCACTGCCTCCATCCATGGGAAGGGGACCTGGATCTCCCATCCAGACAGAGCTGAGCTGTGCCTGCAGTGCTTTGTCCTGGTGCTGGTTCCAGCAAAAGGTGCAGGACCTTGCCAGCCTCACCTTTGTGCCTTGGGGTATCGACAGAACCCTTTGAAGGTGCTCTGGGGTGGGATCCGTGCCTTTATCCTGACCTTGGGGACACAAAGTCTCGTCCCTTCTTCCACACACTGTGGGAGCACACCAGCAGGGCTGCCCTCAGCTAACYTGGGGCTACAGTTCCATCTCTAAATGCAATTATACCAGGAATTCTGCTTAAAGGTATTATTTTTACTTTCGTGTCGTCAAATAAGGACACACATCAGAAAATTAGTATCCCATAGCATTTTCCCAGTAAATAACACTTCATCCACTGCATACTCAATTCTGTGGGGACACCAGTTGGATTTGATTCCCTCCTTCCCTTAAGCACTTGCTGGAAAAGCTGCAGCCCTGCACTCCAAGCTCAGAGGTCTGTTCTGGGCCCACGGTTAAAATCCARAGTATGAATCTTTCAATTGCAGCAGATGAAAGCAGTACCCTAAAAATCAATTCCATCAGCACATTTTTTAGGCTTCCCTGGGATGCTTTGGAAGATTTARAGCTTTGATCTGACTCATGTCTTGAGTCTTTTTCAATTCCAGCTCCACCCCRAGACAAGAAGGGCCAAAACACCAGCAAAGGTTCTGGACAGGCTCAGCCAGAAGAGAAAGGCTTTTCAAGAAACCCTGCTCAGCACAGCTTCCTGCTCAAATTTTCCACCCCAGCATTGAAGTGACCTCCAAAATGATCCAACACATTGCTTACCTAGTGCAGGCTCTGACACATCGCAGGTTTGCTCATGCTTAACTGAAGCAGGAGAAGCCCTGGCTAACCTGGCTTTGACAGACAACATGACATTTTCTTTCTGCAAGGGGAAACCTCAAAGATGCTCCTGCCTGATAAGATCTGACTGTTTCCACAGTTCACGCTTACAAAAGAAACAGGTAAAAATATCTACAGCTACCTGGGAAGAAAAAAGAAGCCCTTTTCTCCACCCAGAGTGGAAATCCTAGCTTTGGAATTAAGGCAGCTACAATCACTGGTTGCTTTTYTGAAACGCTGGCCAAACAGCTGCTGTTTGACATTTGTGTGTGCAAAGTTACTGTACAAAAAAAGGAAAGAGGGCAGGCRTGTTTGGAAGCACAGTGGGAGCTGCATGCAGGGGGAAACACATGGCTCCTTCCAGCCTGGATTGTGTGGTTTGGTGCCTGCCTGGGTCATGGAGATGGAGGCATCACATCTAACTTCTCGCTGGGTGGTGGGAAAAACAAATCCTGGGGGTAGAGCAGGTCAGGGGAGTGAGTGCTGCTATGGGATCATGCCAGCTGTACCAGCTTTGGGGCATCTCACGCACTTCCCACCAGTGCAGGAAGCTCCAGGGAGGATKCTGTGTGGTGTGGATGCCTTTTTGTGAGCCTGGGTGGAAGCCAGGCCTTCTCCAGCCCTTCCAGTGGGTCTGTTCAGCAGCACATGTCTGCAGGACCACGCTCACTCGTGGTGGCAGAGATGCTCCAGATTTACTGAGGGCCAGAAGAAAACCAGGAGCCAGAGCAGGGTTAATATAATGTCCAAGGAATCCTCCCAGATGGGGGTGACATGGTCAGAGGGGTTCAGGGTGGGGCTGCAGATAAAGTGTGTGCCTCTAAGCTGATAAAAGCACAGCCTGWGTGTCAGGAGGGCCCCACTGCAGCRTCAGCACRAATCTCATTCCTGCTGCCCRGGAGAACGGGAATGCTGGGCCAGCAGCACCAGCCAGCAGGAAATGCTCTGGRGAACGGTGACAGATGACTCCAGGAGGCCCTTAAAACAACACTGAGGTGCTGGAGGAGGAGAGAAGTGTGGATGAAGCTGTAAAAGCCGACCTGGTGGCCCCAGGCCCTTCTCCATCATGGCACAAAGCCCCGGGGCCACCGAGATGTGTGGCTACAACACAACAGGGCTGAGAGGTGCTTGATTAGAATGAAAGATGAGGGAAATAATTAAAAGCTGAAACCCTTTCAGTGAATGGACAGCAAAGCTTGTGAAACTGCACATCAGAGAGAAAACAGGCACTGCTGAGCTGGCAGTGGGAGAAAAGCAGGGAGGAAAGCAGGGAYGGGGGTTGCAGGCACTCCATGAGTCCCTGGAATCAGGGACACTGCTGAGACATCAGCTCTGTCCTCTGGGAACATGAGGATCATCCTGGCCATGGCAGCAGGGTGAGGATGTCCAGCTCTGCCCTCCCTTTGCAGTCATCCCTGGCTGCCAGCAGCAAACCAGACACCACAAACTCCTCGGCTGATTCGCCTTCATCAATATTTTAATAGATACTGGTTTTTTACTGTAAGAGGCATCACTTCTTGTTAATTTGAGTGCTGGAATKGCGCTGGCAGGCAGAATACCTTGGCTCCAAACGAACCCTGAGGGGCAAAGGGAAATATATTCCTAAGAACAACAATTGGAAAGAATCTAATTCAATAATAGATTTTGTTTGGTATCACTCTGGCACCAGCAGTCATCTTCCTGTTATTTTTAGGTTCCGATGACGCCAACAGGTTTTGTTGGTTTTTTTTTTTTTCCTTCATGGGGGTTTTATTTTTGCTGTTATGCAAAAATAATCCCAAGGAGAACATTTCCATAGTTTAATCACACAGAATGAAATCGCAATTGTTTGTAGAATTTAGGAGTTGGTACTTCTAGATCCTCATCAAAATGCACAGAGTTTTGCTGAGGTCTAGAGAGGAGGATAAGGACTCCTTGGCTGGATTTTGGGGAAGGAGAGAGGCATGGGATGAGGACAGAAAACAAACACATATTTACCCAGCCAGAGAATAACAGGGTTTTAAATGAAGGATGTTTCAGAGCTCGAGAGGCACAATTTGTGTTTAGAAATACAAAACAAACATCAAAATCATCTTGTTTCTTGTGACAGCCTCTTTCTCGGTGTTCTTTCTTTCCAAGGGATTAGTCATGGAAGTATTTATTTGAGATATTAGCTGCAGTAGCTACACAAAMCAGCCACCAAATATCATGAATTTGTGTCCCAACATTGTTTATACTTTCCACCAAGTCGTGAAATTCTTGATCTGTAAAAAAAAAAAATCTGTTTTGAAGCGCTTTTCCCCATGATTTCCCTTGCTTTGTGCATCACGAAAAGATATTTTTTCCCTTTTTTTTGTGCCATAGGTGACTTGATAGCAGGGTGGGGATTGGAAATCTGRCCCCAAAGTCACCACCAGGGCGCTGTGGTGATGAAGAGGTGTCTGCTGGACCCCAAACCCCTTTCCTTTATCCACTCTGAAAGCAGCAGCAAGCACGGAGGGGTTTTATRGAACATCCCCATCCCTTCCCTGGAMAATGTGGCCAAAGAAAAAGCAAAAACCATCAGATGATCCTCCTGAAATCCTCATGGCCGATGGTGACAAATTCCCAACCAAAGAAAGGATGTTGTTCCAGGGCTGGCCGAAATGAGAGTTAAGCAAAGCCTCAGAAATGAGAGAATTTGGACTCAGAGACAGCAGGATCTGTATCCCTTCCCYGCATTTACTGCCAGGCTTGAGGCATTTTCTGTTCTTTCTGCAGCACTTGGGATGAAAAGACATTGGTTATAAAACTGCTTGGTTATGAGGAATAGGAGACAAACTATAAATCCCTATTTTCAATAGGTTCTTTCCGAGCTTAGATGTAACTTCTGCACTCTGAGTTATACAAGATCCTGCATTTTTCAAGGTTTAATAAATGGTGAATTCTTGCTGGTTTGGGCTTTTTTATTATTATTATGTTATTTTTACAATTACAAAAGGTATTTGCAAACATTTGGGGTTTTTTTCCCAGATAGCTTCTGGCTGCTTTCAAGCTGAAATTTGGCAGTCTGCACACATTTCTTATTCAACAACAGACAGAGATTCTGCACTTCAAAACTTGCCGTGGGTACAGACCAAGGAAATCTTTTTTTCCCCCACTTTTCTTTCAAATCCGCATTAAAATCACATATGCTGCATTAAAATCACATGAAATCAATCAAACTTTTTTTGATTTGTTTTGTTTTTAAAGCAAAAGCTCCAAAAGAAAATGCCAGGTCTGTTAACAACAGCCCTTGAGCCACACACTAAACAGTGTGGCTCTTGCAGAAAGGGTTTTTATCAATAATAAAGCCATGGAAGCCGATGAATTTTGCAGTGGGATGATTTAATATTGGGGAACCAGGCTGCCTGGGATGCAAAAGAGAAGTGAGGATGGGTGGCTTGCTGGCATTTGACCCCACCAGCCCTCATCAGCCACGCCTGGTGCTTTTACTGGTTGGGGTTTGATGATGGGCATGGAGGATTTGGGATTTGGGATTTGGGATTTAGACCTTCTTTTGCACTGCTGGAGGGGAATCCCTCAGCTGATCCAGCTCCCTCTGGCCTTCTGCATCCATCACCTCTTTCCCTGGAGGGGAGGCACGTCAGAGGAGAGGGAAATGTGCACATCTAATTTTAACTTTGAAGTGGGGGAAACGGTGGCGGGATTTTTCCTGGAGCTCCTTCTTATTCTCCCTGCTCCCTCCTCGCCCCAAATCTCTTTGCAGACTTTTTAAAACCTGCTTGGATTGAATATGCACAGGCTTTCCTAGCGTTTGCTCTGACCGGTGCCTTTGGGTAGCTTTTTGAAAAACATGAGAAATTAACATTTGAAAAGGTATTCCCACACACTCTTTGAGCAGGAAATGTGGCTTCCTTCTCCACCCACTGTATCTCTAAGCAGCTTGGAGATAAATAATGGAGACTTTCATGGCCATTGTGGTTAAAAACCATCACTGGGATAATCCCTCAAGCCTGTCTTTGCTGAGCAGGGAGRTTGGATGGGGAGCTGCACCTCCATCTCCATGTGCTGTCTCAGGAGTTGCCACCCACAGATCTCTGATAAAAAGAGGGTGAAATGCAAGATCATAAAATGGTTTGGGTTGAAAGGGGACCTTGAAGATCATCTCTTTGCAGCCCCCTGCCTTCCAGTATCCCAAACTGCTCCAAGCCCCATCCAACCCGGTCATGGACACTTCCAGGGATGTGGCAGCCACAGTTTCTCTGGGCAGCCTGTGCCAGGGCATCACCACCCTCACAATAAGGATTTATTTCCTAGTATCTAATCTAAACCTACTCCCTTTAATCTGAACCCATTCCCCCCATCCTGTCACTAAAYGCTCTTGCAAACAGTGCTGCCCCATATTTCCTTTAAGTTCTCCTCAGGYACTGGGAGGCCACAATCAGGTCACCCCAAGGCCTTTTCCCAGCTGAACAACCCCAATTCCCTCAACCTGGATGGAATAGGATGGAGCCAGCCACATCCAGAAACACCTTTAAAACAGACCCTGCCAGGTCTGTGTTGCTGGCACTCGGCGAGGCTGGGGAAGTTGCTCTGGTTCCCATCCTTGAGCCAGACACCCAACCAAGTTATTGGCAGCTGAAGGCAGCTCCTGGCATCCCTGGGCAGAGCAGCTTGTTTAAATCACCACCCCTTTAGGGCATCATCCCATGGASATGCCAGGCTCGGGCTTAGAACCTGAATTTGTGTCCTTCCCCAGGCTGGTGCTGTCCACCACCTTGCTCTGGGGTGGCGTGGGGAAGGGGACAAAGGCCTGGCAGGAGGGACATGTCTTGAGAAGCAAAGTTCAGGACAGGCTTATGAGAAAGCATAGTGATTAAAAAGCTGGCAAGGGTTTTTTTTAAATTTTTTTTTTTTAAATTTTTTATTTTTTTTTAATTTTTTCTGGCCTGCTGCACCAGAGAAATAAAATTTAGGTGGTTGGAGTGCAGTGTCTGGGAGGCAAAGCTSTCCTGAAGGGCACATTCCAGTGCAGCTGTAACCAGGAAACTGCGAGCAGCACCTTCACAAAAAAAAAAACATAAAAAAGAAGGAGAAAATCAGGCCAAATTTGCCATCCAGACCTCAGTGTTTCCTTGCCCAGTTTCCCATGTGCACCAATCTGCCAAGCCAGATGTCCAAATGAGCTGTGGGGGCAAACAGGAACTYGTATGAGCAAACATTGCCATGCTCTCGTGGGCACAGAATCAGGCACAGCACTTGGGAARGCACAGGAGTGGGGCTGGGGGACGGCTGACCCCTCTCCTGGGGCACAAAAGCCCTTCCCTTATTCCCTGACACCAGCAGGCCATGCAAACCAGGCTCAGCAATGCTCGGCTTTACTGCAGGACCTCCTTCCAGGCAGTGTTTCACCAGGCTGGACTTTGCTGGCATGACCACAGGGTTTGACATCCAGGGTGATGTGATCAGCTTGSATGGGAAATCAATGGAATCAGGATGCCTACCTCATCTCACCTATGAATTCCTGTCTTCCCCAGGCTAAGGAAGGACCCCCAAGGAAGCAGGAAAGTGCTGCACCTCGCTGATGAGACATGGAAMACTGTTAATCATCCACTACCTAGGAATAACCTTGTCTAAGCCATTAAAAGCAGAAGCAATGCATTTTTCACACTTTCAGGAGCTATTSAGGAACATTAAAACAAATGAGTAGGTAATTAACCAGCATCTCAACCCTGGTAATCACATATTGTAATTCCAGCAGAATCACCCAGACTCTGTAATATTGACTCCCTTTGGAAGGAAGCACAATTAACATTATAATCTGGATTCCTGTTCTTAGGGCAAATGTAATTCTCCCAGAAAGAGCAGTGGGAAGGGAATATTTTCCAGCTCGGTGCCCTTGGAGCACCCAGAGCTGACAACCCTCRAGCATCAGTGCTGACAGCTCCAGCTGAGCAGCCTCCCTTGGGCAGGGCAATGGGAATGGGTGGGATGGATCTCACCTGGAGCAAGCCTCTGCTCGGCCATGTGTGGCTGGTTTGGGCTGAACACAAAAATTCAGTTGTAGGAAAGCAGGGGTGGGAGAAGGAGCTCTTAAAGCTTCCATTCTCCTGAAAGCTTTCATCCTTCCATGCTCTGTGTGCTGGGAGCCCCTGGTCAGCTGGATGGTGGGTTTGGCAGAGCTGGACTCAGYGGCCTCAGAGGTCTTTTCCAACCTAAAAGGACCAGCTCTGGGTGCAGAGAGGATACCAGTTCCAAGTCGGGTGGGAGATTTTCATTCTGAACGCCAAGAGCCAGGTGCGACCATAGATTCCTCTTTGTGTCAGAGGCCAATTGCCTCTGCCTCGGGGCCCGGCTCACTCTGACTTCATGGAAAGCAGAAAAAGATTAAAACATTCCTAAAAAACACTCCAGAACCCAAGCATGAGCGTGCTGCGGGTTGCTCTGGATTCAGTAGCCCCCGCAGCCCCTGGAGATGCCCAGGGTGGCTGAACACCAAGGGTGACTCTGAGCCCGAGCTGACAAACGCAGCTCCGAGCGCGCTCCGTCTGATGCACAGGATGCCAATCTGCCGCTGAATTCCTCCCTTAAAACGTTCCTCTCTCGGCTCCYGAAACATCCCCCTCCCTCCCCAAAATAAACAAACAAGCTGGGGAGCTCACGAGCCCGGGATCGGGCCGCGGGCAGGAAGCGCGGCGGGATGACGGAGCTGCGGCTCCCACGGCGGCGGGGGCCCGAGCATCCTCCYGGATCCGGGAGCTTTCCGGCCCCTCCGCGCCACCCCTGCAGCTCCTGCTGCCCCCACAGCTCAGCTCCGTGCGGGAGGAYCGCATGGAGCCCGGCAATGCCACAGCGGGTCCTGTCAGGACACTGAGACACGGCTGGTGACCGGACAGAGAGGCGGGGKGAGGCTGCAGGGCTGCCGGTGGGCTGGGGACGCGTCAAATCGGTGTTATCAACTCTAGACCAGAATGATTTACCCCCATTCCACACCACAGCGCTCCCCTCCACCCAGTCCTGGAATGGGTCGGGTTGGAAGGGACCTTAAGGATCATCGAGTCCCCTCCAAAATCCAGGGAGCCAGGAAAGGGATCTGATGATGTCAGATCTCCCGTCAGCGGGATGAAGGGATGCTAAGGCTGCTCCCATCTGTGCCAAGGGCTGAGGCAGCTGAATCATCTCTCCTCTCCCTACCTAAACCTCATCTGCCCTTTATAGGACTCKGCCCCCTCCTTCCTCGACAGCAACAAAGCAGAGCGAAAAACAGAGGCTTTATTACAAACAGTACCTGTTTCCATAGAGATTTGCTTAGAAAATTACACGAGACAAAGATGGAAGGCAGTGAGGAAAACACAAGGGCTCSTCCTCATGCATCAAAGCAATGTCTCACCCGCCTGCAGAGCTCRGCAGCCCCCACTCTCTGGAGGGGGATGAGCATGGGGGAGCGTGACAGGACCCCCAGCCTGTCCCCTCTGGACATGGGAGCCGGGGTCCTGTGTCACAGGGGAGCTCCTGGAGAGATGCTCCCAGCCAACCCCCTCCAGAGCTCAGCCATAAACAAGGGCCTGGCTGTAAAACGGCAACGAGAAAGGCAGGAACAACATCTCCTTAAGGGAGAGGATAAAAGGATGAGCTGGAAAACTGCAAGGGGCTGCCTGTCTGGCATACTCAGCATCCCACCCCAGCTCTGCACCTCAGAGTTTGCTGGTCTGTGTGGGACAGCCCCAGCCTTGGTGGCTGCCCCTGCCCAGCTCTCYCTTTGCAGAGTGCCTGATGAAATTTTGTCTGATCAGAGTCTTGCCCCTGATCTTTTCTCACACCAGTCAGGCCAAAATCACCCCCTGACATCAACACCCCAAGAGGAGATGCTTCTGTTTAACAAGGAAAGCAACCGAAGTTTGCTTGATGCCACAGAATCCAGGATTTTCCCATTCTCCTGGCAAATCCTGTTACCTCGGGAGGAGATAAAAGCGTGGATGCAATTAGATTCTCTCCTCTTCGTCTCTCATCAGCTCTCTGAGGAAATTGTTGCAAATTTCCAGCTTTCCAGAGAGAGGAAAGAGCTGYGAGACAGACAGGCAGTGTGGGGAAAAAAAGAGAAATGGGAAGGGGCAGCTTGTATCCACCAGCAGTGGGTGATGATGGATCAATCTGGTGAGCAGGAGCTCTTCCCCTCTCTCAGCCTGCCTTCACAGGAGAGGGGATCCAGCCCTCTGAGCACCTGTGCCCTCCAAAGATGGATTTTGTTGTCACACTTGGCTGTGTGGAATCTCTCACACACGTGCAGGGCTGATCCATGAGCAGACACTGCTTCCATCAGAGGCAAGTGGCCATTTTTACACAACAGAGATGTATAAATGGCAAACACCCCTCTCAGATAAAGAAACCCATGGATTCACAAGAAGARAATGATGACAGACTCACGAGGGCCACAGGCTTCGCCACGCAGGAGCAAACAAACCTTCTCCTTGAGGAGCAGCAATGACTCAGCCCCACCAGCTGGGAAAAGCTACCAGATGGAGCGGGGCATTTTCTCAGCATGGGAAAAGCTCACTGGGGAGACAGCCCCTGCTCAGACCCACCCCCTGGGAGGCACATGGGGAAGAGAAGCACCCTCCTGGAGGAGCACAGGCGCTCTCCTGGCACCCCAGAGCCYTTGATGCCACTTTGATGCCACCTCTCCGGACAGACAGGGTGGCACAGGCACACACTGCCCACGGAAAGGGAGGGCAGTGGGGTGTCAGCCTGCACCGACAGGGCTGGGAAGTTAAAATGCAAACAAGCACATGTGGTGCTCTCTTAGCTGGGCACAGGGGGAAATCATCCAGCTTCTGCATTCCTGCAGAACAAGAGATGCTCTCTGCTGGCAGGGCCTCCCAGCTGCCTCTGCTTCGAAAAGGAAAAATTCCTCCACTCTTGGCCGTGTCTGCAGGATCAGCGCCCGAGCAGGCACAAAGCAGCAGATACCTGCAGAGTGCTGGAGCATCACTGCAGAACGAGGACAAAGCACGCCACGCATCCCTGCAGGGTGACAATGCCCGCACGAGTCAGCACTGGCATCACAGCAAGAGAGCAGAAACTCAGGCCACTTGTTCCTCCAGCCTGCAGCTCCCAGGGGTGAGAGCTGCGAGTCTGGGTCATCTCTTCGTGACAATCCTGGCACGCAGCAGACACAGGGGACAGCTGGGAGCGCAGCAGAGCGGAGGGAAGCGGAGCAGGTTTCATTTAAAAACACGGACATTGTGTTCACTTGAACGCTTGGGCTGAAGTGCCCAAAGCCCAGCGGGACCYGCAGCTGGATGAGCAGGCTGTCAGCAGCCACTGTGACTCACCCCACAGGGCTCCTCTCCCTGACTCAGTGCTGAAGGATCCAGCAGAACCCTCACGGGAGAGGCTTTTATGACACACTGGTGTTTGTGGCTGCTGCTGGAGAGCTCCTGAAGTGCYGGAATGCCTTTGTGCAGGGGATCCTTGCCCTGCTGGGTGAGCTCATCCAGCTGCTGGAGCACACCAAAGGCACTGAAAAATGCCTTTTCCAGCCTCAGAGCCATGCAGAYTCTTTTGTTACCAAATTTCCCACATTTCATTCATGTCCCGATGCTCAGATCGCCGTGACACCCCAGGTTTGACCAAGCAACCGAATGCGGGCTCAGTGCTGGATGCACCTCGAGGATTTGTGGAGAGATTTTTAGATTCCATGGCAATCTGCAGCTCTGGGAAGTTTCTCCCCAGCCAGCACGAGGCCCCAGCAGCCAGGCAGGCACGCAAAGAGCCCGTCTGGGGGAAACGGCCCCGAGCCAGGAGAGCTCAATCTGCGCTGGGCAGGCGAGGCAGGAACCGCTGCCTGTGCAGAGAGAGAGCTCCCTGCACTCATCTGCTCCCACCAAAGGAGCTCTCATTCTGCTCCTCCATCCCTGACACCTCACACCATCAGGGAACTCGGGCTGGGATGCTCAGGGCTCAGCATCACCTCCAGGACAGTCTCTCTCTTCCATCGATGGAGCTGTTTGCGCCTCCATAAAGCAGGATTTGCTTCTTCCACCCCGAGCTGACACATTTCAGGGAGCAAAGGCTGTCTCCTCCTGTGCATCCAGATGGCCTCACCCCCAGGATCCCTGTCCCCACTGAGAGGCAGGCTGTCACTGCAGCACACAGCACCAGCCAGCCCGGCCCTTCCTGACAGCCTCAGAGCAGCGCCGGGAGAGCTTTTGGTGCAAAAATGACAGCACYGTGCAGGCATCTTGCATCCCATCCCTGCCAGAGTTCCAGGCCAGGCTGGACTGGGCCCKGAGCAACCTGGTCTAATGGAARATGTCCCTGCCCATGGCAGGAGGCTTGGAATGAGATGAGATTTAAGGTCCCTTCCAATCCAAACCGTTCTGCCGCTCTGTGATCTGTCACCGTGACTACATGAGCACCACAGCTCTATTAATGAAAAGCTGTTCKGTTGCAGCTCCCTCCTTTCATCCTCACACTCCTGGGGACTGTTTTTCTTAGGATGGGTCACTGCCAGTCCTGCTCCTCTCTCCCCTCCCTCCTGCCTCGTACCCATCTCCCATTTGGTGGCACGGTGACATTTAATCTTGTGTCACAGCCAATTCCACCAGTCGAGCCAAGCTGAGGTTTGGATTCATGGACCAAAATCCACCAAAAAAATCCCCCCAGCCGGTTCACCTCACAGTTCCCAAGACACCATCACTGCTGGGATAACACCAGGAGAGTTATCGAGTCTGGCAGCTGCCTCATAAAACAGAGATACAGAAACTCAGGGCCATTTAGTGCCCCCACTGCTGAYACACCACAGGGCCCAGCGTCCTGCCAGAGCCCTGGAAATGCAAATTAAAGCATGGTTTGCTATTCCCATGCCCTGAGCAGAGATTAATTTCACTGAGCCACATTTCACATCTGTCCTCACACTCCGCAGCACCAGGCACAGAGCACAGGAACAGACACGAGATAAAATTCCAGCTGCATCCTGAAATAAATCCGAGTGCAGTTTCWCTGCTCGCCTCTCAGCTGTCCCCTCGGTCCTGCCTGTGTCCCTTCTCCCTCTGCCAGGGCTGAGGGGGACTGATGGACACTGGCACACTCTGTTCAAAGGAAAACCTTTCTTTTGGGGTGCAGGAGAAAATGGTGGGGCCCAGGAGGAGCTGAGTAGGAGAAGGATGCCCAGGAGGRTCGCCCTTTAGTGACACTGTCAAAAAGGAGCACTCTGTCCTCTCTGCAGCACATCTGGGCATTGACACCGGGGTAGGGAGGTTGGTGGCTTGGCCACCAGCATTCCTACGTGGCCTCTTGGCTTTATGGCATCAGGACAGGCCTGTTCAGTCCAGGTCCTTCACGGGAACATCTCTGCCACCCTCTGTGCCCACCTGCCTCTGCATGGTGTGGATGCCAACACCCCAAGGCTCGGCTTCCTTCCCTGCAGGACCCAGCCGGGGGCTCTGCATTCCTGCAGTGCACGCAGAAGCTTTTGCTTTGCCCTTCTGGAGGTCCTGAGGACCTGCAGAGAGCCAGGAATTGCAAACTCTAAATCAGCTCCCTCTGCCTAAGCCCCTGCTTTGTATCCAAGCTGTCCTGACAGGCGTTTGTCAGGAACAGAGGATACAGTGTTCTCYGTCTGCAGCGTGTCTCCGTATGGCAGCGCTGGCAAAACCAACCACGGCTTCTCAGGGCTGTGAAATTCAGCCTGGGAGGTCTGTCTAGCCCTCCTGACCTCCAATTTTCCAATTTCCCAGCTAAAATGAGATTTTTGTTGTTGGGAGAAGAGCCAGAATCCCTCCTGGCCCTGCTGGAGCCTCTCCCYTTGCCCATCCTGTGGGACAGCATCCTTCCTTCTCCCCTGTGCTGGCAGCRCTGCACAGGAGTGGCAGAGCCACCCCCCTTCACTGTGAGCCCAGAAAAGGGGCAGAATGTGAAAAAAAAAATTTAAAAAAAAGCCTATTTCTTGGCCTGATTTCATCCAGGAGATGATTGCAGAGCACCACTTACCTACTTTTCCTTTCCAGACTGAAACCTGACCTGTTCTCGTGGCCTGTAATAACATCTCCAAGTTAATTCACTGGAGCTGTAGTCACTCGTGTGCCAAAATTAAACTCTKTCCCTTGGGGCAGAGGCTGAAACTCTTTCCCTTGGGGCAGAGGCTGATCTGAGGGCCAAGTGAGAGCCCTGGGGAAAATGAGGCAGCAGCTCAGCCCCACCAAACACAGCCCTGACTGAAAGCCTCCTGAATCCCCAGAAAGCAGAGCAAAAAAAGGGGTTCTAATAGAGGGAAACTCTATGAAACATAATTAAAACATTCAGGCAGCAAATCCAGCTCCTGCCAAAACCAGAGGAGTAATGCCCAGCCGTCTGGGAGCTGTTATTCTTAGCTCTATAAACTCATGCCTCAGTTTCTCCACCAGGGAGCTGGGCTCAGGGATGSTGGAAGCCTGTCCTGGCCAAAGGACAGACCCATCTCTGCAGGGAGGGGTGCAAATCCCGCAGGAGAAGGGGAAATTCTGCTGTTCAGAGATGGTTTATGGGCCACACCTGGGCACTGCAGCATCGCTCATGTGGGAAGTGACATCCGAGCCTGGAGCTGGCACCAAGCCCTCAGCTGAGCCCACGCGGTGCTAGCAGCTCCATCTCCAAATTATCAGGGTCTGGGAGCAGCTAGCTCCAGCAGGAGCTCCTGATTTTATTCACAAAGTCTCCTTCTCCAGCAGCTCCCTGCTCGCTTCGGCTGAACATTGCCAAGGGGGTGATGGAGACGGAGGCTCTGAGGGCAGCAGCAGCAGCTTTACAGCCAGAGGTGGCTGGGAAAAGGCCTTTTCCCCGGAGCTGCTGGGCTCTCCAGCACCCCGGCAGGCTTTCCTGCCGGAATTTCCTGGGCACAGTGCAGAGGGAAGCCAGCCTTGYTCAGAGCCATCCCGCCGGGTGCCTTTGAACACCCACAGACAGCGGCGAGGAGCCGATTGTGTCAAGCCCCAAATCACCGTGGTTGGCACAGGCTGAAGGTCCGCTCGAGGAGTCAGGGCAGGTAGAACGGAGGATAAAACAACCAGAGTGTGGTGTGACATTAGCATGTCACCGCTAATCCCATGTGCCGCCGAGCTGGAAGGGCGGGGTGGGAAGATGTCCCTCTTCCCAAACCAGCGCTGGGCTAATCAGGGATTTGCCGACGTCCAGCATAAAACTGTCCCCAAGCAGCAGAGAGGAGCGTTTGGGCTTTTCCTGCACCTTTCTTTCCTCTCCGAGCCGCCTGAGCGTCTCGGTGTGATCGCGGACGGGGGGAACGGGATGTTTGTCCTGGCGGCGGGGTGCTCCTGTCCCCACGGGGACTCGGGACACGCGGGGACCGAGCAGGACAGCCCTGGCAGGGGGTGACAACCCCGAGGCCGTGTCCTTGACAGGACCCGCCGCCTCCGGCTGTCCCAGCGCTGTCGCTCCTGCAGCGGGAGGCAGCTGCAGCTATTCCTGCCGGGAGGTGTAAGACGAGCCTTTGCCAAGGGGCAGGGGAGGCTCTGCTGCTTCACAGCTCCTTCGCACAGCTCTCGCTGCTTTCCTAATGCGCTCCTGGCTCTCAGSGAGGTGAGACTTGCTGATCCAGCACAATATCACATGCTGCAGGAAGAGGGGCTCAAGCTGGGACGAGTGCTGAAAAAAATTGCGGCTGTGTAAACGGGGGCCGCCCTTTGATCTGTGAGAGAAACGAAGCTTGGTTCCACTTTTATTCCCCCAAAAACTAAATTTTAAATGAAATGAGAATATTTGCACGCCGCTGTCAACACTTAGACGACAAGGGAAGGGGCAGCTAGGAGCTGTGGCTCAGGCTGATGATTCTGCAGGCTCCAGCCCTCACACAGAGGACCCAGAGATGCAGCACCGTTATCCCAAACCCCCATATTTGCCCGGATACCATAGGATTAAATTTTGCCGGGAAATATAACCTCCGATTTTTTTTTCTTCTCTGCTCGTCCCCTTTTGGAAAGGGGAAAAAAATCCCCAAAAAAAAACCCTCCTCACATCATTCGTGATGGCCATGATGCAGATCTGTGAAAATCAATCTGAAGATCACATCATCTGTGGCARAGCGCTCCATAAATTGACTGACTGAGTCCCAGGGGAGTGTGTGTGGGAGGGGGAGAGAGTCTGGCTTAGGCCTGGCTTTAAAAAATAACCCATCCTTATCCCTGCTCCCTCTCCCAGGCACCTGGGTGAGGTCTGGAGCTGCCCAGCGGGTGTGTYACACGCAGGGACACCCAGCTCAGCCCGGCAGTGCCTGAGAGCTGAGCACGGCGGGTGATTTGGGCTGATTTTGGCTGCAAATCACCGCTGCTGGCTTTCCACCCACTCACCCAGCTCTCCCAACTGCCCAACGCCAGGGACACCCGGAGAGCCCCGCTTGGGGGAGAGGGAGGCACCAGCTGGGAAAGGAGAGCAATTCATGCTTTTGGCATTCAGCTAGAAGCCAGAATTGTGTTGGTTTGGGGTTATTTTTAATTATCTACACAGAAATAGCGAAGTCAAATGAACAGTGGTCTCTTTCCTGCTCGGTGGAGTTCCAGCAGGAAATGGGATCGTGGGTGCTGAGCCCAGACCAGCCCCGGGAGAGGCAGGGGGAGGTCAGCCCTGCCCATCCCCTCGCTCCACCCGCCTGCAAAGCCAATGGTGACACAAAAGARCTCCCAAAAATCATCTGGGAGACGGCACGTGTCAGCTGGCTCTTTGGTGTGCTGCTAGGGGCCAGTTTCCAGGGAATTCCGCGGGATTTCACCTGCTCAGCAGACCCCCTGCTCCTTGTGGACTCCGGCAAACACGGCCGGTGCAGACGCACAGCTCTGCATCGCCAAGCAAGGCAGATCAGCGTCGAGAGACAGAAATAAATGAGAAGAGCAAAAAATAGAGGTGCTGAGCCAGGCCRGGCTGTTCCAGCCCCTCGGGGAGAACAATCCTTGTGAGCACATCCCACTTCCCTGGGGAGCCGCGGTGGTTCTGGAAAGGAGCAGGGATTTTATGGGGTTGTTCATTGGGGGGATGATCATCCTTGAGGGGGGTGATCAGCCATGGGGAAAATGGTCATCCATGGGGAAAATGGTCATCCATGGGAAAAAAGGTCATCCATGGGGGAAATGGTCATCCATGTGGGGATGCTCAGCTGTGGGGAGATGCTCATCCATGGAGCATTCTTCATCTGTGGGGGGATGGTGAGCTGTGGGGGGATGTTCATCCATGGGGGAAGGCTCATCCATGGGGGGATGTTCACCTATGGGGGATGCTCAGCTTTGGGAGAGTGTTCATCTGGGGGGGAAATGCTCATCCATGGGGGGAATCCTCATCCTTTGGGGGATGCTCATCCATGAGGGGATGGTTAGCTGTGGGAGGGATGCACATCCATGGGGGGATGCTCAGCTGTGGGGARATGTTCATCCATGGGGGGGATGCTCAGCTTTTGAGGGATGCTCATCCATAGGGGATGCTCAGCTGTGGGGGGATGCTCATCCATGGGGGATACTCACCTATGGGGGATCCTCATCCATGGGGAGATGCTCAGCTGTGGGGGAATGCTCACCTATGGGGGAATGTTCATCCATGGGGGGATCCTCATCCATGGGGGATGTTCATCCGTGGGGGATGTTCATCCATGGGGGGGATGCTCATCCATGGGGGATGTTCATCCATGGCGGGATCCTCATCCATGGGGAATGCTCACCTGTGGGGCGATGCTCATCCATGGGGGAACGTTCATCCATGAAGGAATGCTGTCTCAAGGACCCGTCAGTGCTGCCAGCCCACGAGCTGGCAGCACCACGTGGCTCCCGGCATGAGTAAGCACCAGCCCCACTTCAGAGCCCACACACATCCTTGGAGTGCTCGTAAGTGCCACCAGAGGAAGGAAAGGGTAGGAGGCAGACGAGAGCCACCCCAGCGTCTCCCCCGGGGGGAACAAGCCCTGCCCCCTCATCCTTGAACGGAGGGATTTCAAACACCTTGCCACGAATGGAAAAAGGAAAAGATTTCATTCTTTCCTGTCCCTGCCTCCTCCTCTTGTCCTTTCCACCCACAAGGGACTTGAGTTTGGCTCCAGCAGCCTCACAGTCAAGTTTCCCTTTTTTTCCTGGAGCACGGTCACTGCCAGCTGTTTGACCAAAGGACCAGAGCCAAGCTGCCCTTGCAGGGGTGCATGATTGCTGACATCCTGCCTATAAAATAATCCAGGAAGTATTTAGGAAAGGGACAGTGCCTGTAGAGCTACAGATGCACCTGGTGCCATGGGCCTTCATTTGGCTTTGCAGGAGGAAAGTGGGGCAGAGACAGAGAGAAAAAAAAATTAAAAAAAATAGTACCTGGCTGTCAGACAGGCCATGGGCAGCACTCGCTTCAACACCCGTACCAGGGACAGGGACAGCTCCCATGTCCTGGGAGCTTGGGCAGCTCTGCTGGGACCTGGGGCTGGAGGGGTCCTGGAGCACCCAGGACAAGGGGAGGAGAGCACACACAGAGCAGGTTTTTGGGCTCTGGTGGCCCTGCCCCTGGCGGCTCCTCAAGGAGGAGCAGCCCCGGCACTTCTGGCAGCCGCACGCCAGCAGCATCTGTTTCTGGGGTACTTTTGTTCCCAATTTATCCCCTGTCTCCTGGAGCTATTATAAGCAGGTATTATAAGCATTGCCATTGTTATTCAGATGATGTACAGATAATTTTAACCTTTCTGTTCCATTTGTCAAGGGGCTTTTTTTAGCCTCTGTGCCTGCCAGGCAGAGCTCTGGCTCTCCGGCAGCGAAGGCTCCCCRTTTAGCAGCACCAGTTTCCCTTGCAGAGGTGCCTCTCTGCATTGCTCTGGGTGTCTTCTTCACGGCCCCAGATATTTTAGGGGATTTGGGGAACTGTGGTAGAGCTGGTCAAGCACTCGAGTAGCTCCATCCASCCCTGATCCTGGCACGGGCATCCCAGGCGGAGTTGTGTGGGGTGTCCATCAGAGCTCTGTGCTCTCCAAAGGATTTCAGAGCTTTTGRAGCAGCTCATACTCAACACAGGCACTTCAAAGAATGTTAATGCAGCACTTCTGGCCCACACAGGAGGACAACCTCTCCTCAAACTGCTTCCAACACCACTGCAAAGGCCTCAGCGATGAAGGTGGCATCACCACCCTGCAGAGCTTTCCCCACCATCAGGGCTGCAGATCACTTTTTTGGCTATAAAATGGGAACTGACTTCCCAGCCTGGAAAAATGCTGGGCTGTCACCGCATTCATCGCCTCAGGAAGTGCTCTCAAAGCTGGGCCATCTCCTGGAACTCTACACTTCCCACTGCAAACTTTTTAGCACTTCGTGAGCCAAAAGAAGTGAAAACCAAATCTGTCAGCGTTTGGGAAATAAAGGGAATTTTGCACCAAGTGAAGAAGGGCAAGATAAAACCAGATCCTGCAGGTCATAACGTTTGGGCTTAGACACAGAAAGGGCCACCAGCACATGGGAGACACTGAGGGTAAAGCTCAGCTCAGGGTGGTCCAAAGTGACTGCTTTCATCCTTCCTTGAGCTCTTCTTGGCACAGCACTGGGAAAGAAGGAGRGTCCTTCTGAAAAGCCATAAACCATCCCTGTCACTCCTGCTCAGCCTGGAGGCAGCCACAGGCTGCTGCCTCACCTCTGGCTGCCGGAGAACTTCTCAKGCTTTAAACACTTCTGCAAAAAAAAGAAATATAAGGTGTGACTTCAGCATCTTTGCTTGACAGCTCACCCACAAGCTTTGGACCAGGCRGCAGCAGCTGCATCCACTTGACACCTCCTGGGTGCAGGTGTGGAGGGGTGGCCGAGCCATTTGGATCCCCCAAAGCCACGAATCCCAGCAGGGTTTCTGAGCTCCGTGTGAGGGCTGGTGCTCCCTGGCATTCCTTTAGCAATGTCCCATGTGCTCCTGGCTTCCCCTGGCCAGCTCACTGCAGTGCCACCGGTCACAGCTCCTCAGCTCCTGGCTCTGGCTCCCCCAGCTCCCCCAGACCCCTGTGCCACTCAGCCCATGTGTCTGGAAGCAGCCACAGGATCCCAATCCTTCCCAAATATCCTCCCTGCCCCTGTCCCTCACAGTCCCCCACCCCGGTGGGGTTGCAGGACACCCCATCCCACGTGATGGCATTGTGTGCCCCCCTCTCCCTGCCATGGGGACCTTTTGCAGGGCCCACCAGGTCACCCAGAGTCCCCAAMAGCCCCGCCAGCACCGGGGGGTGCCAATGAGACCAGGTCTGCAGCGGTTCTTTACAACAAGGTTTTATTTTTCTTTCCTTTTGACAAAAAACATTGAAGTTGTACATTGTCGGTGGTTAGCTCGGTTCCCCGTTTGGGTCCAAACGAGCAGGTTATGTTACAACATCCCACCCCAGAGCCTGGGGGATGAAGGCAGAGCATCTCCCACCCACCCTCCCACTGCCCCAGGAGACACCAGCCCCACACCTGGGGGGGCTCTGCCATCCAAGGCCTCCTGGAAGGGGGACAGGAGGATGGTGCTGGGACAGCCAGCCTGGAGGGGACAGCAGCGGGGCTCCGTGCCAGGGCTGCCACACCTCCTCACACAGCCACCAGAGCCCCCCCAGGAGCTTTGCAGGGCTCCGAGTCCAGTCCCAGCACCGAACTGGGAACCAGCTGCACGCTACTGGTGCGCTCCTGCCTGGGCAGGGACGTGTCCTGTGCAGACAGAGGTTGAAATACATCCCTCCCTTCCCATCCTGCCTCCTGTGGCCCCGTGTGGCCAGCAGCCACCGACGGCGAGTGCAGCGGCAGTCTCGGTGTCCGGGAGGTTGAGGAAATGTCCCAAAATCCACAGAGGAGAGATTGTACAGCAGCAAAGCCAAGTCCAGCGCCTTGAAAAGCAAGGCGCAGGCTGCAGTGGTGCCTCGGGGCTGGTTTGCCTGTCCCCTCGGCACAGTCCTTGCCGTGGTTCTCCTGGGGGTTGTTTTTGGTTTCAGTGGCGCTGYGGAGGTGCCGCGGGTCCCTGCCTGTCCCCCACCGCGGGAGCAGTGCCGTGGCTGCTTCAGGAGACACAGAAACGAGGCGTTTTGGGGCCCTTTGCGGGTAAAAAAAGGGGCGCTGCTTTGTTTCACGCAGTCTCTGTASGTGAGTTAAACACAGGGCTGACATGCCAAAAAGCTCCGGTTCGGACACTGCAGACCGGCGCGCCCCGGAGAGCATCACCGAGCATCACCGACCCGGCTCGTCGGCCCCATGCCGGGGCTGAGGAGAGAAAAGCGCCCCAAAAGCTCGAAATCCGCATGAAAACGTGCCCCCGCTTCGAGAGCATCGCTGCCTCCCTCCCACCTGCCAGGCACAGACACAAAAAGCCGCCTCCTCCCGTCCCTGCGGGGTCTTACTCAGAGCCCGGCGCATTGTCAGACACCTTTCCGCATTTAGAAGGAGACGATACCGGCACCTATATTTAGAGCAGGTACGGCATCGCTTTCCCCGGCCCCCAGCACCACCGCGTCCCTGCTCCCCGATCCCACGCGGTCCCACGCTGCCCGTCAGACCCGGCTCCCCCAAATCCCGGCACAGGGAGCAAAGCTCCAGCAGCTTCAGGGTGAAGCCACGAACCGCTCACGGACGGCTGGAAGGGAACGGGAGATGGCCGTGTCACCAGCCAGCACCAGGGACCTTCCCCACAGCTGCGTGGGACACGGCTTGTCCCCAAGAGTCGAGAGGGGGGATACAGGATCTGAGCCAAAGCCATGGAGAGGGCTGCCTGTGGAATTTYTGGATCCCTGGGCAGGTGGAAAGGTCAGTTTGGGAAGCACAGGGTTAGCAGGGACAGCAGAGGTGCCACCCACCAGCAGGGACCAGAGGAGGCGGGAGGAGCTTTGTGCCCGGTAAGTGAAACCTGGGCACGCAGAGGGCACTTTGACCATTAGAAAGAGGGGTTTTGGCCCATGCACGAGCCCCGGAGCAGGAAGCCTTTGGAGCCAGTGGGATTTGCTCCTCACAAAGCAGAGCTCCTCCGGGGAGCTCACGAAGCGATCAGGGGCTGATCTGCACATGCAGGGGCAGGGCGGTTTGTGCCCAGAGCATCTTTTCGTCAGGAGAGGACACGAGCTACCCAGGACCACAGCAAAGCCTGCCCAGAGCTGCTGCTCAGCCGGACAGCAGCCCCAAGGCCCAGACCACAAAAACCCGCAGCGAAGCGAAGCCACGGGCAGGGAGAAGGCAGGACAAAGGGCCGTGCTGCCTTTACCTGCCCATCCCCATATCCCGTCTCCACACACACGGACACGCCCGGCCCGACCGCACCGAGCATCCCGCAGCCTTTCCCTGAGGCTCCAAAGGCACAGCAGCACCTTCCAGCTGCCCAGGACCCGTGACAGACACAGCTCGGAGCAGAAACACAGCACGAAGTCACCAGGGCGAGCCACCCAGCGCCACGGGCCACCAGCATCTCCCCGGGCTGGCAGGCGCAGCGCTGCACACACAGCCCGGGGCGTGCACGGATCGTTAAAAGCTGACAGCGCCTAATTACCAGGTTAATTAATGAGCGGCGCTGGAAGGTGGCCCTGCGTTTTCGGTGTTTGCAGGAGGGCTGAGCTGAGCCCTCCTGCAGCGCTCCTCTCCCGATGTCCCCCCGGCTCTCGGACACCCCCTGCTCCCTTCCCAGGGCTGTGGGGTTTGCAAACCCAGCCCCCCATGGCCAGGCACCGGGAGAGGGCAGAGCCCATGGCTGCAGGGGAAACTGAGGCAAGGGGTGCCACAGCCGGACTCCTCTGCCAGGAGGACAGATCTTAAGGTACCTCATGCACGCACAACATCTTCTCTCCCCTGCGGGCATGGATATCTTCTTTTCCTGGGAAAACACACAGCAAAGAGGCCTCTGAGAGGTTTGCCCTCAGCCCCTCGGCACTGCTGGTGCCAAGTGAGCCGTAACCTCGGGGACAGCTCTGTCCTCACGCCTTGGGCATCCCGCTGCCGCAGGCACCCAAGGGTCCCCTCACCACAGCCATCTCTGACGGGGAAAATGCCATTCCCACGCTGGAAACACCTGGGACAGGGAGCAGGGTGATGTTCCCGATGCTCTGCTACAGCGACGGGTGTGTGCAGCCCCTCCCGGGGGGCTCAGTCCCGCCCCCACCAAAGGGGGTGCAGGCAGCAGGAGCCCCAGGGGGCTCCCCAGCATTGTCAGGTGATTAAAACAAATCCATGTATGTGTATATCTTTATATATACAGCATATAAATATATATACACACACACACCCCGTATATACACACACAGGCACACCTAGAGTTCTCCGTATATAAATAAATATATGTCGGTGGCAGACAGGATACATTTGGCAGCACTGAGCCCCCCAGCCCCAGYACAAACCAGTTCTGCCTCCTCTGGCAGACAGAGCTGCTCTGGTCTGTCTGGGTGCATCCCAACCCCATATCCCCTGCACCCCACCGTCACACCCTGCCCCTTTTCCGGGCAGGATGAGACCCTCAGGGAGGGTGATTCAAAGCCACAGCAGCACAAGCCCAAGCGACAGAGCAAAAGGGGCCCCTTGCATTCCTTTGCTGGGGTCTCCGGACGCAGGGAGCAAAAAAACCATCGGGATGAGCCTTGCCGGGGGTCTCTCCTGGGGCAGGGAGCGGGGTGCGGCCGGGAGGGGCTTTCTCTTGTCCCCCAGCACACGAGCCCGGCCGGGCCGCTCCACCGCCCATCAAATACTTCTCTGTGCAGAAAAAAAAAGTGATAGTAATAAATGAAAGTCGACAGATTTTAATTTTTTTTTTTTGCACAAAGACTTTTTTT
>NW_026623468.1:1086265-1111627 GCF_030028575.1 Malurus melanocephalus | reverse complement strand
CATTCAGTTCAGATAGTGCTCTCAGGCACATGGTGGAATTCTTGGGGCTGTCCTGCGCAGGGCCAAGAGTTGGACTCAATGATAACTGTGCTCTGTTCCAGCGCAGGATATTCTACAGTTCCATGCTCTTGGTGGTCAAAAGCAAAAAGCACCCCAAACCTGCCACAGGAAGAGCTGACAGCTCACCTGCTGCTGCTCTCCATGGGCGGCATCTCCACGGGTGCCCTCAATCTCACTCAAGCACTGGCATCTCCAGGCTTGTGGATCTGGGACACCTTGACCCCGACAGGAAGAGGATCAGCATGAGATCCACCCCTGTCCCCAAAGGCTCTGCAGGGTGCCTGAGCAGCCCCAAACCACTCAGCTCACAGGGGACACAGAGATGCCACCACCAGGAGATGGGACGGTGCAGAGCTCCCAGAATTAGGGCTTTTCTTCCCAGTTTTGGCAAGAAGCTTTTTACGAAGGGGTCTCCGGCACCCACCTGCCTGCTGGGTGTCTGTGACCTGCCCTCACTGGGTGACCGGGACTCGCGCCGCCGCTCCGGTGACTCCTCCTGTGCCTGGGGACTCCTCTCCTCGGAGTTGCAGCGAGAGATGTCGGGGGACAGCAGGTGCTTGCGCTCTTTGGATCGGCCCCGCTCCCGGCCCGAGCGGTGCCCCTCAGACCGGTGGCCTGCAGGACACCCACGTCAGCGCTCACCGGCAGCAGGGAATGCTCAGCTGGAGGGGTTTTGGGGGATTTTTTAGGCTCACCCGAGTCGGCGTTGAGGCGCCGGGCGGACAGCTGGAGCGAGGAGTGGTAGCTGCGCCGGCGGGACTTGTAGGTGTTCTCACTGCTGCGCTCCATGGAGAACTCATCCAGCCAGGAGCTGTTGGGCCGCTTGTCCCGGATGGTGGAGAATGATCTCCGCATGGAGCTGGTGTCTGTCACCACCTGCAAGCCACCCCGGCCAGCCGGGGACAGCGTTAGTGCCAGGCAGGGCTGGGGACCGCAGCGGTCACTAAGGACAGCTTCACCYCCACCATGGGGATCACCACCCATGTGGGACCGGGATTGATTTGGGGTGGGGGCAGCCAGCCCGAGAACAGCCCCCCAGGCAATCTCTGCACAAATCAGGGAGGGGAGGAGGGGAGGAAAGCAGGATTTGTCCTCGGTGCTGGTGGGCTGCCCTTCCCCAGCCAGCTGGAGCTGTGCTGCACAAGCAGAGGCAGCAGCCCCGATCCCAGCCCAGGGACTTGGGGGGAGAGCAGCAGCATCTCCCCCGGAGTATGGGGCCATGGGGGCCACACCATTGCCCCCAGGCTGCCTCCCCAGCAGCCCTSCCATCCTGGAAAACAGGGCCAAGCCAAGCAAACACTGAAGATTGGTGACAGAGAGGGGTTGTCCAGTGCCTCTCGCTCTCTGCTCATTTTTACAGCTGCCACCATATTTTCAGGCACCTCCCTAGCTCCTCCTTTATTCCCAGATCCCCATCCCTTTCCCCTGCACTCATTCCCTATCTCCCCGCTCACGCAGTTGTTTTATGTTCCCTTTTCTTTCTCCCTCCYATGCTTCTCCTTCCTACTTTCTCCCCTCGTTCCAGCCTGTGTTTTCACATGTTGTGGGGAAAACGTCACCTCCTTCCATATTTCCTTTGCTTTATGCTAGCAGCTCTTTGCCACTGCAGCCTCAGGCTGTTCTCCRTCTCCTCACCTTTCCTGCTCCCATTCTCTATTTCTGATCATCCCTTGCTGTTGAATGGCCAAGGAGGCCCATGAGGCAAAGCCTCCCTTTGTCTTCACACCCCCACAAAGTGCCACACCAGCAGTGACACCAGGACTTGGTGCCTGCACCAGCACCTCCACGAGAAAGCAGACCCAGAGACTTCACAGCAGCACCAAAGCCCAAAAAAACCCCATCTGTGTCTCGGTGTAGGCTGAGCACAGGACAGAACAACAGAGAAACCAGGCAGACAGATGAGGAGGTGAGACGCAGCCTGGGTTGCCCTGGACAGACAGAGAAGTGCACGTGTTGGGACAACGGGAAAGGATGGAGACRGCATTCCATCACCTCTGAGATCATCTGACAGCTGGGCTGGGGCTCCTCAAACCTCAGCCAGTGCCCAGGGCTGGAGGAAAGGAGGGGCTGTCCCACTGCAGGGAGAACCTGCTGCCTCTCGGCGTGGTCCTGCTCTGCACCACCATGGAGCTGGGAGATGGATCCCCCAGGCTGCTCCCTGCTGCCAGCATCCCCTTGGTAAGGGAACAGCAGCTCTCCTACTCGTGCAGCCACCAGAGAAGGGGAGCAGCTCCAGTATCAGGGTGCTGGGGCTGCCACGGGGCTCAGCACAGAGAGCAGCCCCGGCGTTACCTGGCAGGCTTTGATCACACCCGGCAGCCCTGCGGGCTCTGCTTGGTTTTACCTGGGGATCCACAGTGAGACGAGGCATGGAGGAGGCCCTCCCAGAGACAGCGTGGTCCTGAGTGTCCACGGGAAGGTAGCTGCCACGGTTAGAGGGCTGCACTCTTTGAAACTCCCTAACCTCTGGCTCCTGGAAATAAACACACAGCCAAGCTCTTGGGATGGGCTTGGAGCAGGGCAGCGCGCTGCCCCGGCCCTCTTGGCAGGGGATGGCCCTGCTTGCTCAGCCAGGGGTGGAATTGGCCAAAAATGGGTGGTAAAACACTGGCACAGGTTGCCCAGGGAGGTGGTGGATGGTCCCTGCCTGGAAGGGTTCAAGGCCAGGTTGGATGGAGCTCTGAGCACCCTGGTCTGGTTGAAGATGTTCCTGTGCCTATGGCAGGGGGGTTGCAAATAGATGAGCTTTAAAAAGCCCATTTCAACCCAAACTATTCAATGATTCTATGAAAAACAGAGTCTCAGRCATTAGAATTCATCACATGGCCACTGAAAAATACTCTCCAGCTGACAGTCCTCAGGTGAGCCCTGACATGCTGCCTCAGGCCAGCTGCCCTTGTACCTCTTCAGTGACACTGGAAACCCTGCCTGGGTCTGGGGACACCCTGATCGCCCAGGCTTTAACTCTTCCTTTTGCCAGGAGGGGGCAAACGGACGGGATTTTGTCTCTGACCCTGCCTCAAAGTCTTCCTGAACACATCCCTGTCAAAATAACACACACTTCCCACAGCTTTGTTTCATTCCTGGTAAAGGGAACTCTGTGGATGCTCACAGTCACTCATGAAATCAAGGAACTGGGCACAGAGTGACCCTGGACTTCACTAGAAGGTGACTTTCTGGAGGAGGGGAGGGTTTCACCTGCCACCTCTGCGTGTGGCTGGGGTGGCCGAGGCAGGGGACACCTGCCTGTGTCCTACACAGGTGACACAGAGTGCTACAGACCCCGGGGACACGGAGCTGGAGATGCACAGTGGTACAACCCTGCGTCGGGTGGTGCAGGAATGCACACACAGACATGAGATATATATATATATATATAGAATGTGTGATATATATAGATATGGGAGATATATAAATAGGTGATATATATATATACACACACAGACAGACAGTGTGTGAGGCCGGAGGGGGCTGCTCCTGCTGCACACAGCTTGGTTGGGGACTGGGGACACCACCACTGACAACAAAATGGACACGAATCCGAAAACATCAGATACCATCACTCAGCACGGGGAAACCCACTGAAATGAGTGCTCAGTGGTAAAAATAGCCTGTGGAGAGAAGGATATTTTACTGCAGGACATTGGTCATGGCTTTCACCCCAAAAGCACTTGTGCTGCCTGGCCCTATAGACCAGGGCTGGCTTTGTCCCCAGTGCCAGAGGCGGGGGCAGAGCCCCAGCTGGAGGACATCCAGGGACATTTGTCCCCTGTTTTGGATCCGTGCATGACCCAGCAGCTGCCACGCCTGTGCTGTGCTCACTCCCCACTCCTCCCGTGCCCACAGCATCCTCGCTGGCACTGCAGAGCAGCCGTGCATGGCTTTACCAGAGACTGGTGCTCCTGGTACTGCTCCTGGGCCGGATCCATGCACGCCAGCTGGAAGATCTCCTGTGGTGAGAGTGGGCTCAGCGAGGGGAACCCGCCTCGGCTGCTCCTGCAAGCACAGCCCAGCGTCAGGGGGACCTGGCACTGCCACTGCTGGGATCAGCTCAGAGCTGAGCATCCCCCGGGCCTGCCCCCAGGACAAACATCACATTCCCTGGAGAGGTGAAGTGCCCAGAAAGGAGAGGACACAGTGCCCTGCAGTGGGGACATCCCAAGTGCAGTGACAGAAACCCCTATCACCTCATTCCCACCAGCCAGGGTGCTGGGATTCCCCACTGACCCCACCCCACCCACTGCTCAACAGCTCCTGGGGTTCAGCTTCACCCAGGCAAGAGTGCCAGGATGATCCTACAGGAAGATCATCCACACAGACCCAGCCATCCCCCTGCTAGTGGCACTGACACACCAGGCACCTGGAATCCCACAAAAGCCTTGTGCCAGGAGCTTTTTCCCTGCTCCCAGCACAGATTTAACCCTCTGTGCACCCGAGTGCCAGCTCCAAGGATGGCGCCAGGGCTGCAGAAAGGTGACAGCAGTGCCTGTCTCGTCAGGGCAGTACTCACAGGCCTGAGAGGGTGTCCTGCTGGAGGTATGGCAGAGCCTTGGCRTTGGAGATGATTTCCTGTGGCAGGGAGGATGGCTCCATGCGCTGGAACATGGGGGCATTTTTCTGTGTCGGAGAAAGGAAGAAACTGAGCCTGCAGGAAACGTGGATGAGCATCCAGYGCTTCACCAGCCAAGCTCCCACCASCGTGCTCCTGCTCCCTGCCAGGRACTGAGGATGARCACAGAYACRCCTGGTAGTCCCCAAACCCCAAWCTGCACCATTTTCAGCCCAGCTGGCTGCATGTTTGGGTTGGGAGCAGTGGGAAGCATCGAGGATGATCTGAACACCCCTGTCCCACCCTCGCTGAGCCTCACCTGCTCCTCCAGCTGCTGCCGCTGCTTCTTCGCCTTGCTCTGCTTGTAGTAATCCATGATCATCATGGCTGCATATATTTTCCCAACAGTCAGGTCCGAGGCTGGGAGCATGAGAGGGGACAAATTGGGGTCACTTGTGTTGTAAGAGAAGGCACCAGGGTGGATCTCGAGAAAAGCCCTGCTGTGGGATACCCTGTGGACCCTCTTGCTGTTCCCAAAGAGAGAGTGCTGAGCACCCAGACACTGCCCATGGAGATGAAACAGATGGAATTTATTGGAATCTACCTTGGAATCATCCTAAGCCAGTGAGGCACACGTCCTCATCACGCCATCAGGTGTGCTCAGCTCCCTCCCTGTACACTCCARAGAGTATTTACAGGAGACTGTGGCTTTGGCAGGAGCAGATCCCTGCAAACTGGGGGATTTTCCAGAGAGTTCCCAAGAAGCCGAGCAGAAGAAGGGAGAACAAACCCTGGGGATGGATCTGACCTCTGCCCACCTCCCTTGGGAAGAAGTTGCTGTGGGGATTAATGGAATTTGAAAGCAATGAGAGCCCCCCCCCCTGCCAGAGACTCACTTTTTGGCATGGGCACCAACAGGTCAAGCATCTTCTGGGACAGGTGAGGCCAAATGGTCAGGATCTCCTTTTGCAGCTCAGAGTCCAACTGCTGCCAATCTGCACCACCTTCAACAGCAGGAGGGGAGAAACGGCCCACACACATCAATCCCCGGCACCAGGGCCCAACCAACCCCCACTTTTCCATCCTGGAGTGAGGTTCACAAGCAGCATCCATCTCTCCGGGCTGGGAGGGCCATCRTGCATCAGCCAGCCCGGTCCCTGCTCCCACAGGGAAACTTTCCTACCCTCCCTTCCATATGTGCCTCCAGCTCCCCATCCCCTGCCCTCCCACTCAAAGCTGCCACCTTCAMGCTCGCCTTGGGTCCGTCTCTGCAGCTCCAATCCTACTCCAGCCCACACACACCTGCTGCTGCCCCACTTTCCTTTYGCTGGTGAGCAGATCATGTGCTGGTTGAAGAGCAGCTCCACTTGGTAAGCCCTGAAATGCTCGGTGAGGCTATGCATGGAGAGCAGAGCTCTCTGGACAGGGGTTTGATGAGCTTAGGAAGCCCCAGGCTCATCACAAGCACCAACAGAGCCACTGAAGCCCAGGGCAGTTTGGGTGAGCCCCAGGAGACCCAGGTTCCAATCTCTGCTTTGTCTAGAGAGGCTGGAACCCACTGTTGTTGTCTGAGCACTGGGCTTTTGCTGATGTCTTGCCCTGGGTTGGGTTTTCTTCCAGTAGCTGAGCCGTTCCCAGGGGATGTTTTATTGAAAATGTCATGTTACCGCAGGAAGTTTTTGATCTGATGAATCACAGCCTTTCCAGCAACAGCAACAAAGCAGGTTTTCCTGCTCTGAACATTTTATCTTCTCTGAGAGAGAGAGGTTTCTTTTCCCCACGGCCTTAGGAAGCCAAGCACGTATTTTCCATCCTCGGCTTGGCTTTGTACATGGGGAGGAAGGGGAATTCTCTCTCTCTCTCTCATCCATTACACAATGGCCATCAAGCCATTTCTTTTCTCTAGAAGCAGCTTCTAGTGAAAAATTCTCTGCCTCTTCCCTAAAGAAACAGATTATTTTTTAACAGAAAGTGGCAGAAATGTGCCTTTTCAAGGTAACTGCTCCCGTCCACATGGCAGGCTCTGGGCAGCCAATCCCAAATTGACAGGGAGATCTTCAGGCTGGCCAAAGAGACTTTGGCCCCCAAAAAAGTCCCCAAAAGGGACTTTTTGCAAGGTGATACGAGGAGGAAGAATGATTTTAAGCTGAGGGTAGATTGAGATTGGATATTACGATGAAATTCAGAAGGTGGTGAGGCCCTGGCACAGGATGCCCAGAGAAGCTGTGGCTGCCCCTGGATCCCTGGAAGTGTCCAAGGCCAGGTTGGATGGGATTTGAAGCAAGCAGGGGTTATGGGAGGTGTCCCTACCCATGGCACGGGGGTGGAACAAGATGATCTTAAAACTTTCTTTCCAACAAAAACCACTCCTACAAAAGGACTGTGGTCACTCTGCAACCCTGCTGGCTCTGTCCCCTGCCTGTCCCAGCCGTTACCTTTGGCAATTTTGATGTCCAGGGCCGTGCGGATCAGTGCCATGAGGGTGGAGGTGAAGTGGACGGTCATGTCCTCGGCCACGGGCATGTTCATCAGCACCAGTCTCTGCGCAAGAGAGAGAAGAAAACAGCGGACGGAAAACAATATCGAAAAACACATCGACCAGGCTGGAGGAAAAGAAATTAAACATTAAACAAAAGGGGAGAAAAAAAAATAATAAAAATTAAAAAAAAAATAAATAAAATAAAAAGCAACAAAGAGTGTCAAAACAGCACAGCCAAAAAAGAAGGGCAAGGATCACCCCCACCACCCTCCCCACCCCACGGCTCCTTCCACCCCAGGACACCGGCTCACTGCCTTCCAGGGCTCCTCCTGCACCCCAGGAACGGCCCCTGAGCCCCCCTCCCCATGGCACCGGGGCTGCCACAGCACCCCCTGGCATTTTTGGGAAGGCACACCTGATCCGTCAGGGATGCGGGCATGTGGGATGTGCAGGGAGGGGAGGCGGGGCTCAGGTTTCCGTTCCCGGGTGGTTTGGCTTTCCAGCTCTCAACCCTTCCCACCTGGGGCAGGGGAGAGGAGGGTCCCTAACCTCCAGGGACTTCAGATCGGCTGGATTCCTCTAGCATGCTACATCCTGGCGCTCCCTTTTTGCGTCTTTCAGAGATGAAGTTTGCCAGCACATGCAGGGGGTCCAAATTATCCATGGGTGGGGAAGGGAAAGGATGGGAAGGGGGAGGGTGGAAAAAGTGCAGAAGGAAAGAGAAAAGGGCAACCAAGGCAGGTTAGACACGCCATGCTCCGTCCCCACCCTGGGCAGGCGGGGTGCAAACCGAAGTGACCAGATCCACTTTCCCGAGAGTATATTTTGCTTTGTGAATACCTTGGGTCAGCCCTTCCCTGCCCATTCCTTTTCACCTGGCTCCTCACRTCCTTTCCCCTGCCTTCAAGCCTCCCTTTTTCCCACTGGCAAAGTGTGACTGTGGATGTTTGTGAACAGACACGTGAGAGCCGGAGAGGGCAGGAGCGTGTTTGAAGTGTGCAGGGATCCCCCCAGCCCTGAGTTCTGCAGCAGCCCAAGAAAAACTCTAATTTCTTCCTGGACAACAGATCCTCCCATAGCTCTGGGTCTTGTCTYGGCCCTCAGAAAGCCRWGCAGCTCCCAGGGCACATCCTTCAYGGTTTCCYRAGCTCCTGCTCTGTGTCCATGYAAATGGGAGGTGGGRSCTGACTGACYGYCACCACTGCAGGTRGGACAGCTCATSGRWGCCTTTGGAAGGCACCTGGGATAGCCCCTGGCTCCTTACACACAGCAGACCTGCTCCTATGGGATTTGGGATTTATCCTCACTGCCCACACTTCCTTCCCATCTCTGTGGGCTGCTGCGATGAGGATGGCTCCAAACCCCTMGGGATGAACTCCTATAAGGACATCTCCCTCTCCTAACTGTGCTATAGTGCTGCTCACCTCACCTTGATGCCTGATGATTTTTGCTTTTCCTTTTTACGCTTTCTGTACCCTCTRTGCATTCCCCTGCACCCCTTAGCCCACATGCTTGTAATTCCTGTACCCTGATATTCCAGTTTAGTTTAGGAGTTCTGCTGGGCAGAGAGACCAAACATCCTGAAGAAAGAGTCAGTGTACCCTGTGCTATCTTAAACCCGAGGCTCCAGCCTTGGGTGAAGCCTTCTGTCCAGAACATCTTGTGTAAACTGGGCTCTGGCCTCATCCAGGGGGGATTCATTAGGATAGGGGGACATTACTGCATTTGTTAAGTTTCTTATTGAGAAATCCTAGATAGGTATGCTAATTCCTGAAACCTATAAAACTGTTATCCGTGCTGTACACGGGTGTGCATTCTGCCATCAAGTTGTGCACCTGGGATCCCAAATACAGAGGTAAAACCCTTTTATCCCCTTAACCGTGTCTATGCCATTATTAAAAGCTGGCCTTTCAAGGCAACAACCTCACCTCACCTCACCTCACCTCACCTCACCTCACCTCACCTCACCTCACCTCACCTCACCTTGTCCCATTTTCTCACTATCCTGGCCCTCTTTTTCCCCCTGGGAGCTGTGAGTGACCATGGCAGCAGAGACTGGCCAGCGTGGCCAGCGCTTTTGTGGGCACACCAGGCTCGCCAGGAGTGAGCCACACACACGTTGGACACCCCAGCACGTCCCCAGCTCCCCCGGTCCCACCTCCCGCAGGTGCCCCGGCTCCTGCTGGGCTCTAACCCCCGGAGAAGGAAGGGTTGATCTACCTTATAGGCCACTTTGGAAGGACATCTCTTGCCGAGGCCTAGCGGTGGTGACATAAGAGTCAGCATTTCATACATCTCAGTGTAATGGATTCGGCCACTGCTCATGGAGGGGGAAGGGGAGGGAGGGAGATGCAGAGAGAGGAGGCATTCCCAGAGAGCGGAAAAGAAAAAAAACAAAACAAAAACGTACGAACGAAAAATAGTACAGGAAAAACAGGAGAGAAAAAAAAAAAACAAACGGACAAACAGGAAAAGAACAGGAAACCCGTTAATCAAGGCAAATCATACATGAGAGACTGTCCTGATGTGGATTTATAGCACTGCTCACACAGACCCAGGAATGCTGGCAGAAAGCAACTCACCCCTCTCCTCTCCGCTGCTGGCCTCAAGCGCCTGTCTCGCTACCAGCCTGGGACTCCTCCTCTGCTCTCAAGCCCTGTCCTAAAGCCCTCCAGCAGCCCCCACCTCGTCCCACAGGTTCCAGGGCTGTGTGCGAGTGGTATAAATCAGATACACGGCACTCGAGCCATGGGTTATTCGAGATAAGGGTGGTTTGCACCACGGTGCTCTGTGGCCTCCGGAGCGTCTTCCCTCCCGGGGGGATGCCTGGTATTGCTTGGCATGGCCACCTAACCCATAGCCAAAGGCTGTGTATCCCCAGCTCGTGGGGGTCTATGCAATTGGGAGGCAGCATCTTGCATAGAAGGCAGTGGGCCAGGGTCACTTGTCACAGGAAGATGCCCAGTTGCTTCCGTCTGGCTCTGCGGATGGACCACTTCCCCACCATGCACCAGTGCAAAAGGCATGCTGAATCGGCTGGAAAAAAAAAACCGGGAGGAAACGTCGGGCATGCCATGCTCCCGCCCTGGCTCTCTCCCACATGCGGCTGCAAGTTCCACCAGGTTGGAGTTTAAAGAGTCTCAGCAGAGGCAGCTGTTTGGGCCTTCCAACATCGGGGATCGTTCGGGTTTCCCAAGGGAGCGGTTAGGGCGGGACCCCCCCACCGCGCTGCTCTGCTCCGTAAGGACCTGCCCAGGGTGGCTGCGGGTGCCACCGAGGACAGGCCACCCCCTGCTGCCCTCTGGGACAGCGGGGCTGTGTCCCCCTCTCTCTGCACATCCACATCTCCCAGGGATCCCGGGCTCAGACATCTCTTCTTCCCCTCGTCCTGCACTGCACGGTCCAGGATGGGCAATGGGCATGGGCGACCTCATGACACCAAAGGCATCGACCCTCACAGCTGGAGAGGTGCCCACCTCAGCTGGGGTGACGAAAAATTAAGCACCCCCAGAGGATCTTGGCCTCTTCCCTAGCACATCCTGGAAAGGGGAGACAAGATCTCCTCACGGTTTGGAAGCAGCCCCTTGGCCAAAGAGGTCCCTGCCAAGATAAATCCTGACATTTCAGAGTGAACAGAGCTGGTGACAGGAGCTGTTTGGGGTGCAGGCACAGAGCAGGGCCATCCCCCTTCCCTTTGAGGCCAGTCACACTCAAAAAGATGATCGATAACAACACTGGAGAATGTTGAACAGGGTGATCAAGAGGAAATATCCAGGAGGCTGTAAGCAGCACCTCGGCAGAGCTGGACCTGCACCAACACAAGGTGCCTGAAGATAAGATGATTTTTAAGTTTTCAAGCATGAATTCAGTGTAAAAAGGAAGCAAGACAGGSATCTTCCACCCATCCTTCCTGGCAGGGGGGATTTTGGGGTGCCCAGGACACAACAGGCACTGAGATTCTCCATACAATGTAGGAGGAATGGATTCTGGGAAAGGAAGAGCTTGTCTCAGTGACCAAGACGGGTCACACGAGAACTGCATACTTTGCTGCTCCTCAGAGCAGAGATTTTGGAGGTTTCTGAGCAGCACAGCTGTGCTCAGACACCACTTCCTCATGGAGAGAAGCATTCCAGGCACATGGGATGAGATCCATCTGAACAGGATGGCTCCCAAGAGCTGCCCTTTGATGGGGAGCTGACCCATCTGCCCGTGTCTGGACAGCGATGTGACACAGCACAAGGTGGCCTCTGAACCACCAGAGATTAATGGSCTGGCCCTGAGAGAACCCTGTGGGTGACAGAGGAGGAAATGTGGGGGACAGGACATGTGTCCTTCTGTAATTAGGAAATAAGAACTGTGCCACGTAGAAAGAGAGCACCAGAGCAGCGAGTGCTGTGACAGCAGGTTCAGGAAGAGGCGATGTCCACGAGGATTTATTTATCTGTGGAGCGTTTTCACCTGACAGGCTCACTGAGCTGAAAGTTGTGCAGGCTGGGCTGGCATTTTGGGATCTGGCAAGATGCAACAGCCACATGGATTTTCTTTCATCTTTTGGGAATTGTTCCAGGGCAATAGGAATCCCTGAAAACCTCGTGTTCTTGAAATATCTCACGCACAGGGGAGGAGGAGGTTGAGGTAACGCAAGGCAGAGATGGGGCTGGTCTTCCCCAGGTGACAGCAGAAGCTGCTCCCAGCACTCTTTGCCTATCCTTGAGTTCATCCACCTTCACTCTGCCCATCCAGAGTCAGCAGAAATCCCAGATCATCCAGGAAGATTCCCTTTTCCATCCCTCTGAGCTCCAGGTGATCCAGCTGAGGAGAGCAGCATCTGCCAGTGGATCCCTGCACTCCCCACTCCTCCCAAAGGTGTTTTCTTCCTGYAGGCCCCTGAGCAAGTGTCCTCAGCTGAGCTGCCATTTTCTGCCAGGGATGCAGCAGCAGAGAGGAGCGGAATGACTCCAGAACCTTTGCTGGAACAGATGAGCCATCTGAGATTCTCGCAAGAAACCTCCAGTTCCTAAATGTGTCTTCCTAAATGAGATGACCGATCATCCAGGCCTTGTCATGTTTGCACTGCTTTGCCTCTGGCAGAACCATCCCCAAGCCCAAAGCTGTTCCAGGGATGTCAGGTGGAAGAAAAGCCTCTCTGATGTTTCCAGAAGGATGTGGTGACTACACCACGCTGCACTGAGGAGCCCTCCTCCTCTGCAGAGGCAAGAGCAAGYGCTGGGGTTGTTTGGGCTTCCCTGTATCCCTCAGAGGCCATGAGGGATGCAGAAAGAAGAGCAAGCTCTGTGATTCATCCTTTCGTGCCATGGACACAGACAGAGGTGACATGTCACCTCAGAGAATGTGGCAGGTGTAGGATTTTGCTCAACTGTCACCCCAAAATAAAATTTAAAAAAAAAGAAAGTGCAAGTCAGAGAGACACAAGTCGCTGCCCTGGACTCATGGCCAGCAGCTGRGAATGAGCTCAAGGGAGAGGAGCTGTTGGGCTCCAGAGATGTGCCCTGGTGTCACCACCTCCCTGGCAGATCCAGCAAGCYAAGGGCAAGACTCTGCACCCCAGAAACGTGGTCATTTGTCCTCCAAAGTGCCACCCTTGAGGATGGGGCTGTTGGGTGCAGGGAGGGGTCMCCCTGGCCTCCTCGTCCTCCCCCAGCTCTCACTGTCCGAAACAACAGCAAAGTCCCCACCATCCCCCACCATCCTGAGGAGCAAACCCCATCTAGGCCCCCCCAAACCTCGTTGTCCCACGTGAGGTGCTTTGAGAAGTCGAGCAGGGATGGTGGCGCTCGGCCCGGCGCCCCTCGGGGCTCTGCGCCGGTGGAACTGGGGTGAGGGGCCGGCTGGGGGACACAATTTGTCAAAACCCACCCCAGGAGGCTCTGAGCCCCCCCTGGCCCCACTGATGCCTCCCCTGGAGGGGCACAGCTGCTGGCTCTGGGAGGCAGTGGACCTCTTTAAACTCGAAGGAAAGCAAGGTCAGGGTTCCCTGGGGAGGCGCGGTGGCGGTGGAGCGGGGAGCGGGGTGGATGGTGCGTCCCGTGGCCAGGTTGTGGCGGAGGACTGGGAGGCAAACCTTGCACGCCACCCTGTAGGGGCAGTTCTCTCCTAGGCCCAGAGGAGGCGAGATCACCCGTACTAATTTGTACATATCCTTATACGAGATCCTGCCGCTGCAAAGGAAGCACAGGTGGGTTAATAGGACACTGAGAGGGTGGAGGGGAGGATGGAGAGCTTAACGGGATGGGGCTGGGGCCATCTGTGGGGCAGGACCCCAGCAGAGCGCAGCTCTTCTCCTCCTGGCTCTGTCCTCGCAGAGGAGAAAGCTGTGAGCATCAGCTCCTGCCTTTTCCATCGTGAGAGCTGGCTCAAATCTCCTCACACTGTCCCATCCTCACCCTGGAGAGGGACAGCTTTGGTGGTGGACAGCACCCCGTCACCCTGCTCATCGTGCCCCTGACCCCTGCGCCTGGTGGGAGAGGGCTGGGACCGTAGACAGGGTGAGCCTGCAGCTTGGCTGGGTTCTAACCCACGGAGTTGTGCCCCATCAGATCAGCAGAGCCCCTGTCCTCACACTGTCACCTCTCTGAGAGCCACAGGGTCCCGGGGAGGCTGGCAGCTGAGCCACTCGTGTCTCCAAGATCTGGGGAACCTCAGGCGGGGAGGGATAATGTGACCRGTCGGTGGCTGCGGCCGCTGGGGCTCTGGAGCCAGCGCTCTGACCAGCAGCCCACGCCACGCCAGGGGTGCACATTATTAGAAGCAAACCCTCCCAGACACGCAGCCCTCCRTCCCATGGAAGCACATCCGCCCGGAGCGCTGCAGCCATCCCAGGATACGGCCGTATSCTCCCGCTCCGCGGACACGGGGAAGCAGCCGAGGCACGGAGCTGGCAGGAGGGGGTGCAGGATGCTGAGCTCCCCGCTCTGCTCCAGCCCAGAGCCCTTGGGGAAGCGGGACAGTGTGGGGTGGAAGTGCTGAGGTGCAGCTGCTGCAGCCTCCCGGGCATCCTCGGACAAGCTGGGAGGGAAACCACGCCAGGAGGCAAAGAGCAGCGTCACCGTCCCACCCRGCCTTTGCCTCCGGTTTCTCCTCGCTCTGCTTCCGCCCCTCTCCATCGCTGGCCAGAGATGAAGAACCAACCAGAACCCAACCATCTGGACAAAGCCCATCCCTGCTCCCCGCTGGTGCTGGACATCCTCCCCGAGAGCTCCGTGTGACGGTGCCGGTGTCAGGATGTGAACGCTGCCCCGCCCGGACGGTGGGAGCTGTTGGGATGTACTCACCCGTTCCTCGCCCAGCATGGGACCGGGGTGGCCACCGCTGTCTCCTGGGTCCCCTAACCCCTGCCTACCAGCGTGGCTTGCTCAGGAATCAGGGGGACACGTGGTGTGGGTAGGACAGCTCTGGCTTGTTTTACAGCGACTGTCCTGGGCACTGAGGCCACCAACATGGGGCATGGGGTGAATCAAGTGCCTGGGTGTGAAAAATCCCCCTCCAAGAGCCACCCCACAGTGAGCAGCTGGGTGTTTAACTGCTCTGCCTCCTCTCCTTTCTCCAGCTGGAGCTGATATTGGGTGTAAAAAACCACCTTGGCTGGGGCTGTTCTTMTGAGGGCAGGACGTGAAAAGTGGAGGTAAGGAGTCTCCAAAGGGAGCGTGCGGGGCTGCTGAGGGCTGTGGGGTTAAAATGGCCCTGGCAGGGGTGGATCATGGCTCCAAAGAGTCCCTGGGCTCTGAAAGGGGCCACACAAGGGACTCTGGTGGTGCTGGGGCTGGGTGAAGGGCAACAACGCTCCCAAAGCTGCCACGGGTCCCCCACTGCTCTAGGGATGCTTGGGACCCGAGGAGGAGGAGGAGGAGCAGTGGAGAGCAATGCCCACAGCAGGAGAGACAGGGCCAAAGCCTGGCCACCCAAGGTCTGTATGGCCTCTGTGAGCCCATCCCAGTGCTGGGAACAGGCTGCTGACTCCAAATGGGAGCCCTGTTTGCCAGGATCCTCATCAGCAAGGGCAGGAGTGCAGGAGACAAAGCCCTCCCGTCCCCAGAGGGGTGAGCAGGCTGCCCAAAGCAGGAGCACTGCTCCCCAAACACACCCCAAATGAGGGTGTGTCCTCTGCAGGACCCCAGCAGGTCCCCATGGGTGGGAACGAGTCCTGCTCAGCCCTGCTCTTATCAGAGCTGAGGGTGCTGGGGACAAAGGGACACAGCCAGGCTCAGGGTAAAGGGTCCCAGCTGGTGTGTGGGGACAGGGAAGGAGGCTGAGAGGGATCTGCCTGCTGGGCAGGGAGGAGAGGAGGAGCAGGGACATCCAGGGCTCGGGAGAGGAAGAGCAGGAACGTCCAGCGCTCAGGACGAACGCCACGGCAAACTCTGAACATCACCCAAGACTCCTGYGCCACCAGCCACACTCAGAACCAGCTGCTGGCCTTGTGATGGCCACAGGTGACAGCAGCACGTCCCTGGCTATCCCAGACATCACTGGGGACTGTGGTTCCCGTAGTAGAACACAGAGATGCTGGTTTAAAACCGGCTCTGAGGGGTTGCTCGGGAGAGAAGGAGCTGGCTACATACCACGCTGCTCGGTCGTACTCTGCCCAGATCCGGACAAACTCATCCAGATGGTGAGGGCCCAGGATGGAGGAATCCCGTGTCAGRTACTCAAAGTTGTCCATGATGACTGCCACGAACAGGTTGAGCATCTAAATGAAACGGGGAAAGGYGGAGAGGAAGGGAAGAGCGGGAGGAGAGGGAGCAGAGGGAGAGAGAAGGAAGAGTGATTGTGGGAAGGTGATGGAAGGTGACCCATAAGGGGCATCCCCAGGGCTCTCAGAGGATGGAACTCACCAGGAAGGAGCAGAAGAAGATGAAGGACACAAAGTAGACATAGGCCAGGTCGGTGCCGCAGCGCTCGTTCTCRTTCTGCCCGGACGTCGCCGTTGTGTCCGGCTCGCAGCCTTTGCCCTCCAGGCAGGACAGCATGATCTCCTGCCACGCCTCCCCCGTGGCACTCCTGCACCCAACACAGCCCCGTCAGCAGCTTGGGGTGCCATGGGATGGAGGCAGGATGCCCCCAGGAGAAACCCATCCAACCCCTGCCCAAATTAAACACATCTCTGGCGTGAGGAGGAATGTTTTCCATGGCTGCTCACCTGAAGAGGAGCATGAGGGAGCCCAGGAAGCTACGAAAGTTGTTGTGCCGGTTGATGTGGCTTTCCTCATCTAGCTTGATATTGCCAAAAACCTACAGAAGGGAGAAAAAAAGGGGCTCAGCTCTTCAGGCAAGAGCACGTTCATATTCCTGCCCCTGAAAACATTCCAGCTCAGGCTGGACAGGGCTCTGAGCAAYCTGATCTAGCTGAAGGTGTCCCTGCCATGGGGTTGGACATGGTGGCCTTTAAAGTCCCTTCCAACCCAAACCATTCCATGACTCTGTGATTCCAYGAAAAGCACCCCAGCCAACACCAACACGGGCTGGTGCACAGCCAGCGCGCCAAGGAGCCGGTGCCAGGCAGCCATCGGGGAAGGAGACTCTCCTCTCCTTGGCAGGGATTTGCTGTGGGTGGCAAAGGCTGCGAGAGGCTGAGCTGCCATGGAAACAGGAGCGCAGGGGGCCTGGGATCAGCCGAGTCCATCCATGCCACATCCATCCCTCCGTGCCATCCCAGCACTGTGCAGCACCCGCAGCCTCGAGTACGCTGGAGGTGAAGGGACAAAGTGCCACYGTCCTGGCTGGGTGCTGGGTCACAGTCCTGGACACTCCCAGGAGCTTTTCCCTTGGTGGAGAAATGGTCTGTGACGCTGGGGTCAGGCACAGCAGTGCAAACAGCGTGGAGAAGGACAGACCCTGCCATCCTCGGGGCCAAGAGAGGCAACAAGGACCAAAACATGGACAATATTCTAACGACAACCCTGAGCCGAGGCAGTGCTAAGACATAACGAACATTCGTAAAGTGCCTCAAATTGGAAAAATGTGCTGTTATTACTGTTAAATATTTATTCCCCTTTCCCTGAACCTAAAAATACACCAACTGCAGAGTATTTTTTCCCTGTACAGGTTTTTTGGAATGTGTAATTGTAGAATATTTTCTGCCTCCAGCTATTTTGCTCAAATAACGCCCACAGACTTTACTGCTGGGGGATTTGTTCACAATGGTGTTAAAAAAAAAATTTAAAAATTAAAAAAAATAAATCTAATACTACCACCCGGCAGGGAGGGGGGCTGAGTCAGATGGYGGCTGTTTAGGAGAACACCTGCAGCCGGTGCCGAGGTGTGTAGGACAGGGGGGCAAAAARCAGCCATGGCACTGGAAGGTCCTAAACACCAGGCAGCACAACCARGGGCCACTGCCACCCCAAAATCAGCTCCTGTCAGGAGCTGGGTACTGCGGCAGCTCATCGGGCAGCTCCGCATCCCCGGCGCTCGTCGTCGAGGACTCTTTGTCACATCTCCAGCGTGGGATTTAGTCACAGCAGAGGCGAGCCAGCCCTGCGGCACGTGCGGAGCTCGGGGGCTCAGCTCACGCGCCTCTTATTCACCAGCCCGAGCCTGCAAAGCTGCCGGCTCCCCGTGCTCCACAGAGCCCCCGCCAGCYGGGAGGTCACGGCAGGGTCATAAACGTGAGCACCCAAACAGATCATCAGTCACACAGCCACAGGGACAGTGTGGACAGCTGAGTCCCCAAGGCCACATCTCCAAAGGTGGCAGCTGGGAAGGCAGCTTGACTGGACAGCCCAGGGCAGTTTCCCTGGACATGTGGCCCCACAGCTCCCAGAGGAGCTGCCTCCATCCTTGGCACAGCAACTGAGCACAGCAAAGACAGGCAGGCACAATGCTGGGGACATGCTGGTGTCACTGTCCGTGCCACAGGGTCACTCTGTCTCACCTGCATGCCGATGATGGCGTAGATGAAGAAAAGCATGGCGATCAGCAGGCACACRTAGGGGAGCGCCTGCAAGAGAAGCGGATGAATCATCTCATCTATCGCAGGTCTGGCCCCAGAGGAGCACAAAACACATGGGGAAGCTGTGCTGATCCATCTCTCCTCGGGAACAGCCTGCCTTTGGGAGCAGCACCACGTCCCTGTGGCCTGGGAGGAGGCCAGGGCACTGAGACTGACCTTGAAGGACTGCACGAACGTCCAGAGCAGGATGCGGATGGTGTAACCCTGGCGGAGCAGCTTGATGAGCCGAGCAGCCCGGAASAGCTTCAGGAAGCTCATGTTGAAGCTGCTGGTGTTCACCAGCTGGGAGGAGACAGAAGGGTCAGAGGGATRTGGGAGCCCCCACGCCACCCCACACCCCGCTGCTCCCGGCCCCTGCTGCACCTTGGTGTCCGTCAGGATGATTTCCGTGATGCTGCCAATCACCGTGATGAAGTCAAAGATGTTCCACGTGTCCCGGAAATAATTCTGCCAAAAAAAGGAGAGTGGGAACGTGGATTTGAGCTCGGGGATGGTGGGTCTGAAGGGCGCTGCGCCACGGGCCAGAGCTGCTCATGGGCAATGGTGGAGACCTCGCAGCCCATTTGTATGCAGCCACGGTCTGCAACACCGTCCTGTGTCTGRGACTGAGGCAGACCTGAGCATGTCTGCAGCAAGCAGCTCCTCCTGGGAGATGATTCACACATCCAAGGGACCACCCTGGCCAGGGAGCAGGAAAAGCAGGCACAGACAGCCCAGGTCAGGCTCCAACAGCTCGTCACAGCCAGGCTGCTTTGCCCTCCTTTTCATGGACACCTGGACACATCTCAGCCCCTGTCATTTGTGCAGCAGCTGGTGCAAGACCGAGTGTGACCATGACTGGTGCTACTGGGAGCAAGGAGGGYGGCCAGAAACCTTCCTGGGAGTGGGCCTCATCTCCCAGCAAAGAATAGCTGATGGAAAAGAAATCCGTGGCTTCAAATCCCAAACGAGCAGCTGGGACCTTGAGGACTGTGAATCAGTCAGGGAAGTCTCACTGCTGCTCAGGTCGGATCCAACCAGCACAGACCAAGGACAGAAGTGCACCAGCACCTCCTGACTCATGGGGACAAGGGACAAGAGCCACTAGCACGTGCAGCAGCCATGGGCTCTAACAGAGCAGCAGCACAGCACATGCATGGTCCAGGCACAGGGCAAGAAGTAAAGCAGTGCTGTGACTTCCCACAGCAGCACCCAGCAGCGGGAAGTGCAGTGAGAACCAAAGGATTCCAGCCCAAAAAGCAGCTAGCAGGCCAGGATCCAAAATAAGGAGCAGCAACCTCGCATTATGAACACCTTCCCCCTGTGATCTGGGCACTGCCAAAATCCAAATTAACGCCCTCAGAAAGAACAGGAGCGGGCACTCACCAGGAAGCCGAAGGCGATGATCTTGAGGACGCACTCCAAGGAGAACACCATGGTGAAGGCGATGTTCAGGTACTTCAGGGCCAGCTCGTATGTGTACGGAGCAGAGTAGTACTGATGGAAACACGGACAGCACTAGCCAGGAGGGGGCCTGCCAGCCTCTTGGCTGATGGCTGTCCCAGCACAGACCCAGCRTGGCCTGTGCTTGCTGCCCTGGCTCCCTCACAAGAATTTCTTCCTTTCTTCATCCCTCCCCCAGGACAGACCAGTGGGATCCATGTCCCTTGCCCTGGACCCTCAACACCATCTGCCCCTTACCCTCTCCACCCCCCACCCAGGACAGATGCCACCTCTTCTAAACAGAGAGCACAGAGRAAATCCACATTTGCCTGCAGTAATCAAGAAGTTCACACAATTTGGGTAATTCCTTTTARCAAAATGCCACCTCCATTTCGGGTCACGTGGCATTTCAAGTGGCTGTGCCAAGGGAATGCACACACAGATGCTGTCTCAAGGCATCTCCACAACCAAAATACCCTCTGCTCCCATCCTGATCCATCCTACCACTCCAAACAGAGAGGGATGGGCTCACCCCAAAATCCAGCTCACCTTCATCATGAGCACCACGGTGTTGAGCGCTATCATGGCCATGATGGTGTACTCGAAGGACGGGGACACCACGAAGTGCCAGACGCGGTACTGGAAGGTGTGTCTGTTCTGGGGCATGTACCGCGTCAGGGGCTTGGCACTTATGGCAAAGTCAATGCAGGCCCTCTGCAACAAAGAGTGTCCGTCACACCCTGATCCTCCCAGGGACACCTGGCAGGTGGTGGCTGCTGTGTGTCTGTCCTCTATGATGTGGGAAGGCAGATAGCTCACGTGTTTCCCACCTTTTCAATATCAAGCTCCCAAAACGCTAAAACCCCATGGAAATGTCCATGGAAAACCCCGAGGAAATGTCCTCGTTCCGCCGCCCCAGACCGTACCTCGTTCTTCTCCAGACTGCACTCCTCCATCATTTTGTCTCCTTGCTCTTGGAACGTGATGATGATGAGAGCCACGAAAATGTTGACAAAGAAGAAAGGGAAGACCACAAAGTAGACGACATAAAAGATGGACATCTCCATGCGGTTGCTGCGGCTGGGCCCGCGGTCCTCCTCCGTCACGTCCACCGAGTGCTGCAGCACCCTGTGGGCAGAGAGGTGAAGAAAAGCAACCAGGGATATGCCCATCACTTCCAACGGGACCCAGCTCTGTCTGTCCATGCTTGCACAATGACAAGGTAAAGCTCTGTCCTAATCTGCTTTCCAGGATGACCTTTTAAAATGGCTACGGCTTGTTTTACGGTGCTTTGCCGTGTCCCTGATGGAAAATGGATTTTCCTGTGCTCTGCATGCAGAGAAAAATATTGCCCAAACTCACATGAGCATTTATCTCTGATATTGACCTAAAATATATCTCGGGGCCACGCAGAGAAGGGATTATCCATTCATTGCCTAAGGGAGAAGCTAACCCCAGCCACRGCCCCAGGCTCATCAGTGGGATAAAAGCTCTTTTGTGCTGATACAATTCGTTATCATTCTCCTCCTCCCTCCTGCTCTGCAGTTCCTCTCAGCCCCACTGGGTGTAACCTGGCCACCCCAACAGGGATGTGACCGTCCCCATTCAAGGGGACAGAGTGAGCAGAATACTCACTGGGGCCACCCCTCGCCGGTGGACACGGTGAACAGGGTGAGCAGAGCCCAGATGATGTTGTCGTAGTGGAACTCGTGCCTCTTCCACTCCCGGCACTTCACCTCCATCTTGTTCTTCTCGTGGTCCACGTAGTTTCCTCTGCAAGGTTGGGAGGGAGCAGTGACCTCGGGTTTTGGGCTGCCAGGCTATGGGGTGGTGGGTTTGAACCCTGGGGGGCAGCGGGGCTGGGGCGGCGGGCACCTCACAGGAGAAATGGGGGCACGCTGGACAACAACGTGAGGAAGCAGAGAAGGGGAAAACCACACAGGAGAGAGAAGGTGGAAAGAAGAGGAGGAAAATACAGGTCTCTGCACCCCATGGAAGGATGGATGGTACACAGCACTGGGAATGGGGCTCAGCCCATGCTGTCCACCCCAGGAGCAAGTCAGGCCCAAGGACTCAACGGGGAACCACAGCAGATGTGACCCAGCACCCTGCCCTTGCCAGAGGGGCAGCAAGCACCAGACCTGCCCCACAGGGCACCTACATGCAGTCCTTCTGCGTGTCCTTGGAGCTGTCCGTGCAGTAGAAGAACTTCCCCTTGAAGAGCTGCACGGCGATGACGGCGAAGATGAACATGAAGAGCTTGTAGACGATGAGGATGTTGAAGACGTTCTTGAGGGATGTCACAACGCAGTCAAAAACCGCCTGGAAGAGAGGGCAGAGCTCACCCTGGGGAACCCTGGCAAAGGGTAGGACCAACACCAGGCTACCTGGTGGGGAAAGAGGGCAAGAGCTGGGCCTCCTCCCAGGCCAAAAGCTGTTCTGTGAAGGAGGTTAACACCCAGAGTACCCACAGCACACGTGCAGGCGCCCTGAGACAGCACCAGGGAGGGATATTTGCATCCTCGGAGCTCTCTGCAACCAGGGAAGCAGGCAGGGGACCATCCTAATGATGCAATTAGCAGCACTCAAGACTAATTAGTAAACACTTCATCATTTCGCATCACCCCAAATAATGAGGCAGAGCAAATACCTCTGCCTGCAACAGTGGCACGTCCCTCAGTGCTCTCAGCCCTGCTTCTGAGAGCACTTTAAGTTTTGTAAAGATTGTCTTTGTCCCTGTTTCATGACGGAAACAGGCATTTCCAGAAATGAATTGACACAGGCTGGCTCGATCCACTGATCAGAAGGAAAAGCTGGGCTCAAACCCCGTGTTTCTGGTGTGCTACCCTGGGTCTTGTCAATCAGCCAAACCACTCATAAATTTAAAAAAGGGCTTCCTCAATCTCATACTCCTTTTTGACTCTCCATCAGCTAAGGGAGGGAAATTCATAATCCTACCTGTGATGCAGAAATAATCCCACTATTGAGATGGGAAATCCCCCTCCAGAGAAACATCATGACAGCACAGCACAAAAAAAAAACCCAAGTTGTTCACAACCTGCTCTGGAGGAAAGGAGATTTGAGGTCTCCATAACCAGGGCAGCCTATTATTCAACAGAACATCTGGGCTTTGCTTTATTTTGTCCACTCAAGCCTCACTTTTCCTGACAGAGGAACTACTTCTGGAGACCTTGCAGAGGTCCAGGATTGCTTTTGATAACTCACTGCACCTAAGCAGCCTCCAAAACACGCYGAAAGTTTTGAAAACAACTTGTTCATCACTCATGAGCAAATAATTGTGTGGGATTCCTTCTCCCAGCAGTCCATGCAGGAGAAGAGGATGAAAGGCAGGGGATGAAACTCGTTACCTTCAGCTTGGGCAGCCTCTTGATGGTTTTTAGGGGCCTCAAGACCCGCAGCACACGGAGAGACTTGATGGTCTTGATATCCCGGCCCTTGTTGGTCCTGCCACGTCGGAGGGAGGCACAGACACCCAAAAATGGAACAAAGAGACAAAAACCTTGTAGATCTTGGTGCTTTGGGGGCTTAAACTGCTGACAACACCCCCCCAGCACGTGTGAAGCTGGGAACAGGAGGGGCACAAACGTGCAACTKCTGAGCGCTCAGCCCACCTAAACGCAGCTCCTCCGGCACGCACTGACAGCTGGCAGAGATGGAAAGTGAGGCAATCCTCCCTTTCCCGGGATTAGCACCCTCCCAGCGACCCTAAAAAACCCCTCACTGTGGGAAGCAGTGCCAGGGCTGCTGCCAGGAGGTTTGCAGGGCAGAGGCAGTACAAGGAGGTTTGGCTTTGTGCAGATGGGCTTGCACAGGGTCACCACCATTGCAAATTGTTCCCCACCGGCTGCAAGAAATTCATAATCAAATGAGGGAGGTGCACTCAATGGGATCTACATTGCCAGGGAAATTGTGGATGCCACATCCCTGAAGCGCTCCAGGCAAAGCTGGATGGGGCCCTGTTCTAGTGGAAGGTGTCCCTGCTCAAGGCAGGGAGGTTGAACCTTTGGAAATGTCTTTAAGAACTCTCCAGATCAGGGCTGCTCCTGCCCCCACCTCAAATCCGCTAAGGGAGGCAGAGCTTACCAGTAAAATAAGTTAGAAAAGCCCCTTCATGACCCTCGTTCCTCGAATATGTTGATTATTCCCCAACCACAATACCAGGGGATTTTTTTCCTTGTCTTTTAACTAAAGACTGGATCTCAGGATGGAGCAGCGAGGTCCTGGTGAAGGTGGCACAGCTTGGATCTACCAGGCACCCTCTGAAAACGTCAGGGAAATCACTTGCAACAACAGATGCTCCCAATTACACGGCTCCTTGGCGAGGGTTAATGCAACAGGGAGTACAATAATGGGCTTAATCATTACGAGATGTAAACAAAACCACTAATTAATAGTCCTCCCTAGGAGCACAGCCTTCACATGCATGGGAAGGAACTGTACAGACGGACCTAGGACTCACTTTGCACCTTCCAGCTCCTGTTTTGCTCAGTGTCAGGGCCTGGGGAAGGGGCTGGGGCACCTGCCTGGGGGCTGGGGGTGAGGATTTGACATCTGCCTGCACCCATCCCCCCGAGTTTCCAGGAGCAGCACCCCGCAATATCCCGAGCGCCATAGTTACCCCAAAGCATTCCTGTCGGCGATCCAGCCCAGCAGCCACCAAGCAGCACCAGCAGAGATGGAAAAAGAGAGAGGGAAGGTAAGAAAAGTGTCGGAGGAGCTGCATGGGGACCCTGCAGCAGCTGTCCCCCACCCCAGACCTCAGGTGAGAGACACGATGAGCAGACCCTTCAGGATGGGGCACATCCCCAGTGAGGGACTCATCCAGGAGTTCTCCTGCCCTTCCTGCTGGAAGTTTTGGGTGGGGGGCACACAGTGAAAGCTCTGCTGCAAGAGGAATCTGCGTGGAGTGGGACAGTGGGCAACAGCAGGAAGGCACAGGGTCCTCCTTAGCCAAGAGCTGTGGGGGGACTGTCAGCCAAAGGCTGGTGCCTCCAAGGGAACCTGCCTGGAAAACTCCAATAATTCCCACCCAAATTCTGCTAAATCACCTCTACTGAGAACTCCACTGATTAACGCATGAGACCTCCAGCCAGCCAGCAGGACAGGCACTTGGACAAGCCAAGGTGGGCTCCAGGCTTGTAATCAAGCCTCTATCCTTGTTAGAGCTGAATCCCTGCCATGCACACATGGAGTGCTGGAGGCAAAGCCTACAAGTAAAACATTGCCTAAACCACACAAAACCATGTGATTTTGCAGTACTTAGGGGTCCTTCTTGCTTCCAGACCCTGGTGCCAAGAGGCACAGCCAGGAAAGCAACACCTCTGCTGGGTAATCTGCCCTTGCACACCGAATAAGAGGGCAAGGGCTCCACACTGACTGCTCAACCTCTCCACCAACCTTTCCACCACCTCTGGACAGCTCTGCCAAACCCCTGTGCAATGCCTCCTCGGCGGAGGCGAAGGCAAGCAGGGTCTTTAGTTGTGGTTCTGGCTATTTCAGTTAATTTAATTGGAACTCCTTGGAGATTTACAGCTTTTTATTTAGGCTGTGTATGGATTGATGTATTAGCTTCCCATATTAGACAGCCTCTCTCTCAGGATGTGTGGGCTCTGAGGAATCACTGGACAAGCCACAGCRGCACAAAAAGAGGTGGCATTTTGTGTGGGCACTTGGTTGTCAGTGCTGTGGATGTGTCACAGCCAGCAGACGATGGTGGCACTGCTGAACCAGCTCAGAGACCTCCAGCTCTGCCCACGGCTGGCCCATGGGAAAGCCACAGAGAGGAGGCAAAARGGGCAGGAAACCTGCATGGCACATCCCTGCACTCCGACTGGGGAGTGCTGGACTCGCTCACCAGCTGCT
>NW_026623468.1:1078442-1085846 GCF_030028575.1 Malurus melanocephalus | reverse complement strand
AGAAGGAGAAGGAGAAGGAGAAGGAGAAGGAGAAGGAGAAGGAGAAGGAGAAGGAGAAGGAGAAGGAGAAGGAGAAGGAGAAGGAGAAGGAGAAGAACATTCCTCCTGCTCTGGCCCCACATCAAAGAGCTCATGGAGGGAGGAAAAAAGGAGATGGATTGAAACATCACCACCAGAGTTTTCCCCTGAAGACCAGGAGGGCTGTGGAACACAGAGAGCTGGTGGACACTCTGCAGCTCCCGGGGCTGTGGCATTGCAGGAGGTGGCAGGTGTCCTCATAAATGCTTTATAATGCACAAACCCATYGGAAACCACTGTGGTGCCTTTGTTCCCTTCGCTCCCGAGGCCATGAGATCATCTCCTCCAGTAGGAGCCGTCCTGGAGGCGGGGCAGACGGACAACCCTGCAGAGTTACTTCATGAAGAGCCCCATCCGTGGCACAAGCAGCTTGGCATCTGCCCCACTACAGCTCTGGGGGCGAGCAGGAGACACCAATGTGTGTGGAGATGCCAAAGCCTTCTCTGTGGGRAGGGCCACGGCTGATGGGGGTGCTCACCCTCAAGAATTCAGCTGCCCCGTGCCCAGAGGGAATGTCCTTCCCTTGGGAGSATGGCAGGTGGCAAGCAGGGCTGGAAGGTGCCTGGCAACTTCCCCACGTGCTCAGTGCTGGGCCCTGCCAGCTCCGGGGCCACCGCAGGAATTGTGCCACCCTTGTGCGCTGGGGGCAAGGGGACAATAGACAGYTGGTGACGAGGTTGGTGAGGACACTGTCCACCCAGGAGCAGGCTGAGCCACCAGCCATCGCTCCTTCAGCCATCAAAAGTCGTGATGGAGGTGGCCTTTGAAGGCAAAGGCTCCCTCGTCCTCCTCCTCAAAGCCCTCAGTGCATCTTCAGGCTGCTGACACCCTTGAGCCCTGCCAGACCCGCTCTGAGGGGCTGCCCTGGCACAGGAGGGCTCAGCCAGACCCTGCAGGTGTTCAAGCCACCCTCATGGTGGCCTGGGTGGCCTCCCAGAGGCTCAGAGCATTGTCCCCATGCCCCGTCCCCACGCTGGGGTCAGTGGTCCCTGTGCTGAGCGAGCTGAATTCTCCCGTGCTCTTCCCAAGGACAGAGCGGGGCTGAAAGCACCGGGTGAGGAATGGGGTGAGGAGGGTGAGGAAGACACGCTCCAGGGAGGGGACAAGGGGGTGAGGACAAGAAGGAGGCTGCCCAGTCTAGGGTGAGCTGGGAGGGATGGATTAGGGGCTGTAATCCATCGAGTGGCCTCAGGGCTCGGACGTGGCCGCCCAAGAGCCCCGCACGGAACCTGAGCTGTGGCCAGGGCTCCCCTCCGTGTGGCTGCCAGACCCTCCCCTCTCACCACTGCCAGGCTCAGAGGCACAAACAGACAGCAACAGCATGACAAAGGAGCCTCAGCCTCTCCTCTCTCCTCCAGAGGGCAAGGGGTGGGTGCCCCTTTCCTGCGAGCATCACCTGGGCACCGTGCATCCCTCCTCGTGCTCACTGCACCACCCCAGCCAGCAGTGCAGGGGACAGCAGAGCAGCAGGAAACTCATCCCTGSGTGTCCTGCCCTCCCTGGCACGGGCACCATGGATATCCTGCTACCCACCAGTGCTGCAAGCTCGGTACCAGAGCCCAATCTCAAAGCGATGCCCAGTGGGGACACTGCAGGACAAGCACACTGCCCTCTCCGTGACACTGGCACAAACCCCACGGGCCTCAACCCCCATCCTGCAGGGCTCCAGAGCAGTGTCCCMCTCAGAGCAGAGGAACAATCACCAGCCAGGGGTGCCATTTCCAGCACAAACATGTTCAGAGGGCAGCTCTGCCTGGCAGGCTGCTGCTTTTGTGCACCCCAGGATGCACAGCAGCTGTGTAACACCAGCTGTAACACCTTCAGGGCTTTTCCCCCTCTCCAACAGCCTCTTCTGCTCTGTTTGACATCCACTTTCACCACCAGCTGCTTCCTCAGCACCTCCAGCTTGCCCTGCCCTGCTCCCTGACTGCTTGCTCACCAGCTTCTGACAAACATGGAGAATTACATCTCTGGAGCAGCACACACCACTGCCAGGAGCCATCCCAGGAGCCATCCCAGAATGGTGCAGAAAAATGAAATAGGAAGCAAAACCAGAGTCCAGTCACCATAACACACTGTTACACCCTTCTCCCACCCCAGGGAGCTGACAGGGACGACGGGCACTTACGCCAAGGCAAAAGCCACCAGTGCTCCCACCACCACGATGAAATCCAGGATGTTCCAGAGGTCTCGGAAGTAGGAGCCRTCCTGCAGGATCAAGCCCTGATCAATCATCTGGAGGGGAGATACAGGGAGAAAAACAGGCAGGGAATGAGCAGCTGAGACGTCAAGTGGAAGGGACAAGCTGGGGGACAGGGACACTGCAGGCTCAGCCCAGTGTCCTGCATATGGGACATCAATTTTTTTTGGAAGTCTTGAGGCTGATGAAGGAAGTGCTGAGCAGTCTGGACCACCACTGCTGAGAACCAGACCTTAGGGTCCCCACCATCTACATTTGGGATCAGAACCGTAAAACCAAGCTATTTCCCACTGGCTGCAGGGGTGCTGCAGCCTGCCAGAGCTCTTACCTTGATCACCATCTCGAAGGTGAAGACGCCAGTGAAGACATAGTCGAAATACCTCAGGACCTGCAGAGAGAGGGCACAGTGCCCTGCAGCCACTGCCGAGCAAACCATGCCCACCCAGACACCCAGCTACTGCAGCTGGCCTGGCTCAGRGGCACACACAGGACTGGTTTGCTTGTCCCAAAGAGTTGGGACAGCCTGCTCCCTAAGAGTTCAGGACAGCCCTAAACCCAGTGCAGGAGGCAGGGAATTATTCCCCATGCAGGGAGCCAGTGGCTAGGTATTCACGCCGCCAGCCAGGATTGTGTGCCCCACACCAGTGCTGTACCAGAATCCTCCTAGTTCAAGGCCCTACTTTACAGCTGAGCAGGCACCCTGGTCTCCCCCAGGCTCCAAACCCTGTGGATGGGAAGCAGAGTGACTCCCATGGTTCATAAAGGAGGGTGACAGGGAACAAATCAGACTCCACAGCACAGTGGCTGCCCTGATCCACACCCCACCACGGGAGCTGAAATCCTACAGGACCTCACCCCACCATAGAAGCTAAAACCCTACAGGGGCTCAGGATGGGGGGAGCAGGAGGGGGGTGCAATCACTTTGTTGCGGTCGGAGTTGGTGAGGACGGGATCCTCGGCGGCGAGGGCGATGCTGCTGGCGGCGATCACCAGGAGGATGCACATCTCGAAGTAGCGCAGGTTCACGATGTAGTGACAAGCCCTCCTCACCCTGTGGGGACACAGCCCACACCCCGCCTGTGAGCCCCAGCAGGCCCCAGCCATGGCCCATGTGCAAAGCCCACCCCAAATCGCCGCCTTCCAGAGTGGGAAGATGGGCAGCAAAGTCTGAGGAGCAAAAGAAAGGAGCCAAGGGGCGTTTGGGTTTGTTAATCCCTTAGCTCAGCCAGGCAGGGAAAGACCCTGAGAAATTCTTGTGCTAACTCTTCCAGGCTGCCAGAGCTGAGGAAGAGCTATGGGTGAGCAGACAATATAAATTGCAGATAAATATAACAAACAATTAATAAAAACCCCAGTTTAGCAATCAGGAGTTGGGAGAGAGAGCCATGAGCGTGGCTGGCACAGGGAGAGCGCTGCGGGGCTTGGGGAACACCGTGGCTGATTATCGAGCCTGTTTGGGAGATGTTTAGCCCACTTCCCACAGTGATTTCCTCTGGTTTTGGGGATGTCTGGGGGCCCTCCCCAGTCCCAGTGTGAAAAATGTCTCACGGGTTGGTGGTGCTGAAGATGAACATAGAGCTGTGCGGCACCATTGCTTTGCCCGTCTCGCTCTTTTCCTTCTTCCGCTTCTTCTTCTCCATTTCCTCCTCATCCTCTTTGGTCTCAGCCTCCTTTAAGGGGCTGGCTTCGCCGTCTGTCTTGTTGCTAACTGCAGGAAAGCGAGAGCCTTTGCCCGGCCTTGCACCCAGACAACACCCTGGGGTGTCCCTGCCACCCCAGCACATAAAACCTCCCTCATTCCTGCTCCAAATCCCCATCCTGCTGTGGGGAGAGGGACTAGACAGGGAGAAAACACACGAGCTGCTGCGATGGAGCAGATGAAATGGGTTTAACAAGGCCAGTTTTCACCTTRCTGGTTAATTAATAACACTGTTTAAAGCAGCTCACCTTGACAGCGATGCTGCTAAGGGGTTTGAGTGACAGCGAGCTGCCGGAGGCTACGGATGTGCCAGGAAAAACAGGGAATGTGAGAGTTTTGCCCGGCTGGAGAGGAAGGGGGAATGAGAGACATGTGGGAAGGAGGTACAAAAGGGACCTGGTCCSCAGGGGATGGTGGCACATCAGCGTTGGGGCTCCCCTGCAAAACTGGGGTGCTGTGAGGAACAGTGAGGAAATCCCCCCCAGTGGATGGGTGTGGATAGGAAAAGCCGTGCAAGCGGCTTTCCAACCCCGCGGGGTCCCCAAGGGCTGGGAGAGGGGCTCAGGAAAGAGAGACGGGTCCTCACTCTGTACCACAGCGGAGTCGTGCACATCGATCATGATGGCCGTGCTCTCGGTGGCCTTCTCGGTGTTGGGGGTGATGGACGAGAGGTCGGGCTCGCTGCGGCTCACGGTCCGGCTGGGATCCAGCAGCGCCTGCTCGCTCGTGTCCGGGCTGCTGCAGTCCTGCTCCGTCAGGGTGCCCGGCTTCCCCTGCGAGAGCTCGGGCACGGCGTGTGGGGGGCTCCTCTTCCTGGTGCCAATCAGATCGGCATCGCCGGCGGGGACCCCGTTTGTCCTGCAGGAGGCACGGGGAGAAAAGGAGGTGTGAGAAGATGTGGGGATACGAGAGGAAGAGAGYAGGAGGAGCTGTGGGAATGGCAAAGCGCCCGGCGCAGGTACCAACCTGATGGACTCTCCGCTCGCCTCGGGCTCCCCCGGAATCAGTGCCTCTGCCGCGTCCCCACGCCGGTCCCCATCCTGTGTCCCCTCGGCGGTGCTGGCCTCCTCCAGCCCCATCTCCTGGCTGGCCGAGCGGCTCCCCAAGATGCTGGCCGTGTCCTTCCCCTCCATGCGGGCTCTGCGGTGCCGGCTGCGCCGCTGGCTCTGCCTCATCCTGGCCCTGTCCTCGATGCTGCCTCCGTCCTGTTCGCCCGCCTCACAGTTCCCRTGGCACGATTTCTGCTGCCACAAGTCCTTGTCCCGCTTGGCCCGGGGCGATGTCCTGTCCTCGCCACCGCCGGGGTTGGCTCCCGGCAGCGGCTGCTCGGGTCCCTCGGCCAGCGGCCGCTCGCTCTTTCCCTGCTCCTCGGCACATTTCTCCAGGGTGACGCCATCCCCGGGTTTCTTCCTGCGGAAGATGCTGGCGTGGGGATTGATGAGGGGCGGCTCGTCCTTGTTGATGCCCTCCTGGCTGGACATCTGCATGTGGCGGCGCAGCTGGCTGGTGCGCTGCTCCCACACCGACATGTGGTGCCGCCGGCGGCGCTCCCGCCTGCAACGGGTGACGGCGAGGGGTCACCGTCCTGGCTGACCACACCATCCCCCGGTCAAACACCCACCCTGGAGTTAATCTGGGAGTCCCAGGGAGAAGGACGCACCAGTGCCAGAGTTACAGGCTGTGCTAAGACTTTGCCAGTGTCCCTTTGGTGCTGGCAGGGGCTGGAAATGGGGCTGATCATTGAGCTTCTGCCCCTTCAGAAGGCATCAGGCTGGTGGATGACCAGCCCTAGCAGCCTTGAAGCTTTCAGGCAGCATGTCCARCTTCTGGGAGCAGCCAGCATCCTTGGCTTGCCCTGTCCCAGACAGGCAGGGACCACCTTCCTCCTATGTGATTCCCTGGGGGCGCCTTAAATACGGGCCAAGCCCTCTCCCTGCATCCAGGGACCCCTCCCTGCCTCTCTCCCAGCACATCCCGGGTAGGAAGTGTGCCCTGAGGCTTGGAGAGCAGCGATTTTGACTGCCTGAGGGGGAAGGAGCTGCACTGGGCTTCTCTGTGTGGAGAACTGGGCTATGCCGCGAAACCTTTGCAGCGCGGTARAACAACACCCTGGAGCAGACAGACGTGCCCTTCCCGACACTCCCGCGGCACAGGGAAACACCCAGGAGCACACACGGGCACGGGCAGCGCTCACAGCGCAGCGCACACCCACGGGGGGCGACAGGCGCCTTGTGCCGCACACGGGGGGGACCGGCACACACCGAGCCACGCACACACGGGACGGGGAGCACGGGGCACACGGATACAGCACACACACACACGCACAGTGCCCGCTCCCATCCCCGCCGGGCAGGCCGGAGGGGAGCGGGGTGTGCCCCGGCCCGGCGGACGCACAGACAGCACAGGAGCCACAGACGGACACGCGCCCCCGCCGCCCACATACAGGTGGCTGCTGCGTGGCTCCCACATCGACATGTGGTGTCTCCTCCGCCTGTCTCTTCTGGGGAGGAAAAACAAACGGGTTCAATCCCCTCCTGGCGCTCCTGTGGGCAGCGCAGAGAGCTGTCCCCCCTCCCTGCRCAGCCGGACACGGCGAGCCCCAGCCGGCACGCTGGGCACGGGCTGCMGACACTCGCACTGACACTCGGTCCCTCGGGAGCCTTCCCCGCACCAGGGACAGCAGGGCAGGCTCAAGGCTTTCAGAACCTCTGACACATCCTCGGATCTTGAACAGCTGTCTCAAACTGAATTAACCTCTCCCAAGGAACATTCCRTGGCAAATGGAAAGAGGAAGCCATGCTCAGAGCCATCACCGCGGGCTGTGCAGCCCGGGGAGCACAGAGGGGCACGGGGAGCTCCCCAGCAAACGCAGGGCACAAGGCCAGGCTGAGACACCACGGGGCTCCTGTCACCTGAGCAGCCCCCACGCAGAGCGAGTTACCAGGGCTGGCAGAGACCTTCACAGGCGTTAGGAGCTGGGGAGATACCAGGATTTATCCTTTGTATCAGCACAGAAAAGATTCGGATACACACAGCTCCAAGCAAACCACCCCGAGAATACGCAATCATAGAAACAGAGAATACCTCGAGTTTGAGGCATCATCGAGTCCAGCTCCTGACCCTGCACAGAACAACCACGGCCACCCACGCCAGCCCTGGCCACTGGGGCACACACAGCCCTGGCCACATGGGCACACACAGCCCTGGCCATGGGGGCACACACAGCCCTGGCCTCATGGGAGCACCCAGCCCTGGCCACCTGGGAGCACACACAGCCCTGGCCACTGGGGCACACCCAGCCCTGGCCACTGGGGCACACCCAGCCCTGGCCTCATGGGAGCACCCAGCCCTGGCCTCATGGGAGCACCCAGCCCTGGCCATGGGGGCACACACAGCCCTGGCCACTGGGGCACACACAGCCCTGGCC
>NW_026623468.1:1068279-1076883 GCF_030028575.1 Malurus melanocephalus | reverse complement strand
CCCTTCTGTGCCAGCTCTGCTCTGCCTTGTCTGCCACTGTGGTGTCCCCACCGTCCCTCCCTGTCTGCTGGCACAAGTGCAGCACCACCAAAAGCACGCYGGACCCGAAGCTGATAACATCATCATGCCTAAGCCATGGCCTCAAACTCCTTGCCCAGATCCATCCTGGAGAGTGGGARGAGCTGGAGAACAGCCCCATGAATAGCAGCACCTCTTCTTTCAATGCCACCAGAACAACGAGGAAAGGTTGAAGAGATCTGTTTTCCCGGCCAGCTCAGTCTGACAATGACTGGAAAGCTCTATCAGGGATGTGCAGCATGGGCAAATCCTTTACTGCCCTAATATATTCCATCTCCCCCTCTTCCTCTCTYCTATCTGTCCATTCCTCAGGCTCTTCTGCAGCCAAAAGCTCTCTATTSCCTTGCTTTATCCAACACATTCCCACTGGTATCCAGAAACAGAGCCAACACACAGGCTCCAGCACCTCTCCCCTAARCCCCCCTAGTTCTTGGGATTTATTGTGTGCATCCCATCAGCCCCAAACCAGGGGGGCAGGGTTTGCAAGCACCCCCAGTTCCTGCTGCCTATAAAAGCACGCAGAATGTGGGACAGCATCCACCACAGCCAAAAGAGGGAGGGGGCTGTCCCCAAATCTGCCTCTGACCCCTCCCAGATCAGCACTCGCCTGAAGACAGCAGTTTCTCTCAGCAAATCTGCAAGAGATTCTGCCGTGTACGAGCTTGGCTGGGTTTCAAAGCATAGCGAAACCTAAAATTCCCTGGGAAGGGATTCTATAAAAAAAAATAAAATAATCCCTTCAGCTGTACTGAAATGTACTGTTTTGGGAAACAAATCCAAACGCCTCGTTCCAATGTTGACTTTGAAAGTTTTATGTGATTTAGACCATATGACACCGCAAAATAAAGAGAAAAAAGGCATCTAGGAAGGAAAAAACAGATTTTTCTCCTGCTGAAATGCAGAGACAAGGCTTCTTAACACCATGCTGGAGGTTTATGTGGTTTGGGGCTTCTTTTTCTCACCCAAATCAAATTTTTGTAGAATCAAACATGGTTTCACAAMGCTGCTCCATCTCTCCTAACCGCATTCCCTTCCAAGGAAGGAGCCCGAGGGAGATTTGTGAAACCGCTGCTCCCTTCTCCCTCAGCCCTGGCTGCTCTCCCGCAGCTCTGCCATGAAGAAACACTCCCCAGGAACAAATATCACMMCTCCTCAAGAATAACTCGAGATACMTTCCTCCTCCCCAGCCTCCTACCATCAGCCCTGTGTGCTTGAGCTCTGTATTTTGGGCAGAAAGCCTCTTTAGCATATTTCCACCATGCCCAAGCACTGAGGCTGCAGCTTGGCAAAGAGGCTGGTGACTCCAGGTCCTCCCTGGTGACCTGTTCCCTGCRCTGTCACCCCTCTAAAGGCCCTGCTGCTCGTGGGGAGCACASCCCTGGACCTCCATCCATCTTCAGGAAGATGCCCAGAGAGGGAGTCACCCATGTGGGGACCCTTTTTTCTTGTGACAGCTGCCACACGCAGCCATGCCAGGCTCTGCTGTGCCCTTCTAAGCCTGGCTGGGCTCGGGGGGTCAGCGGGGTGGCRTTGGGGGGTCACTCACTCGATAGCAGGCATGTTTGGGGCGGACATGGGGCTGACTTCTTTGGCTTTCTGAAGGGCGTGCTTCTGGTTAAAGGCCTCCTCTTCCTCCTGCTCATCCTGCAGAGGGAGAAAAATGGGCATTGCTCAGTGGGTGCCGGGGTTCTGAGGGAAGGCTCGGCCATCGGGAGCGGCGAGGGATGCCCAGGGCCACCCTTGRTGCCAAAGCTCGAGGGATAAAGGGGAACCTTTATCCAGAGGTTTTTCCAGAGACCGATTTYACTTTCCCCGTGCTGTGGGGATGGAAGTTCTCCACCACGCCAGACCTTCCCGAAGGCGTCAGCGCTGCTTAAATAAATGAACCCAGCCCACTCCAGGCAAGAGCCGGGCTGAGCACGGTGGAACAACCCCAGACAGAGCAGATCAGCTCAACCCTCCCTTCCTCACAGCCGCAGGGGCTCGACAGGCATGCCCCCAGCGGGGTGGGAGGTAAGGCATCCGTGAATGACCCCGGCAGAGACCGGATTGCTTTAATGAGTGTGGTCGTGTCTCCGGAGCAAAGAATGTCATTAGGAGTCATTAGCGAGCATTCAGCCTTTTCAAAAACTCAGCGCTCTCCTAATTGATGCCGCTGGTGCCCGTGGGGCTCTCCCGTCCCAGAGGCAGCCCCTGGAAGTGCCAYCTGCACCCACCGGGGAGGACAGGGACCCCCGCACACAGCCCTCAAGATGCCCGGTTTGGGGTCAGATTTACACCGGTGTGGAAGCCTCCCAAGGAGCCTCAGGGGCATGAGTGATAGCACGGGCTCCACAAAATTCTGGGCACCACAAAATCACAGTTCTGCTCCAAAGAGTGGCAGCGACCCTCGCAGCTCTCTCCGACTCACCGTTMTCCAGATGGTGCCCCAACAATTTAGCATTCCCCAAATATTTCCCAGCATGGTCTTAAAAGCTGCTAAGCCCAATAAGCTTCTTAAGCACCAGCCTAAATTGCATCCTAAATCACATCCGCTGCCCTGCRGGCAGATAGGGAATAAATACTGACACCGCTGGAAAATGCTTCCCACTCCACATCTCMAGAGTGCTCAGCAGATAACAGTCAWCAGATCCCACCCAAAAGATGAGGGTTATCTCACCCTGACCAGTGCCAAATGAAACTGGGGAGTTTAAATGGAGAAACAGTTAAAGCTATGCGGGAAGCGTGGGTGTTCTGGAAAAACCAGCAGGTTTAAGCATTTTCCTAAATCAAAACCTTAATGGCTTTGCCCCCAGTCTCTCCACAGCAAAAGGAAGAGGAGCAGCAGGAACACACCTTGGTGAGCTCCTGAGCRTTGGCCAGGTTGTCCACGGCGATGGCCAAGAAGACGTTCAGCAGAGTATCTGAGAGCAGCTAAGGATGCACAAGCTGCGTGTTAAGGACATGTGTATCTGCAGCTCCCAGGGCAGGGCGGCCTTGAGGACTCCTCACCAGCTSAGCCCRAGGCACAAACTCCTCACCCATCCCRCAGAAACCACCCTCAGTGCACCTACACCCAGCTCCTCTGCCCCCAGAGAGGGTGGGGACTTGGGAATGTCTCCCCTTGAAAGCACAGCAGCCCGGTGGATACAGTTTCCAAAYAAGGTGAGGACGATGAAGTAGATGGAGGACCACATCCCCGAGCGCACGCCTCCCTGGGAGCGAATGCCGTTGTACATCACCTCATTCCAGTCCTCGCCTGTCAGGATCTGCAGGAAAATGAGGCAGCAGCTCTGTCACCTGCACCTTCCCATCACCTGGATCTATCCCACCTGCACCTTCCCATCACCCAGAGAGCCTTCTGGATCTATCCCACCTGCACCTTCCCATCACCTGGAGAGCCCTCTGGATCTATCCCACCTGCACCTTCCCATCACCTGGATCTATCCCCCTGGATCTATCCCACCTGCACTTTCCCATCACCTGGAGAGCTCTCTGGATCCATCCCACCTGCACCTTCCCATCACCTGGATCTATCTCCGACACAAGCATGGAGCCTCTGTGCAATGGATAACCCACGCTGCAGCTGCAGCACCAAGGGAGATCCCATCGGGCATTACTGAGGATTTAAAATCTCAGAGAAAGAGTTTTGGAACTCTTCATCTTCTGTAATAGAGGTGGAAGGTTTTCCATCTCTTCCCACCCACTTTGCCATGCAGGAGAGAGGGGAAGCGAGTTCAAGCTAACAGCTGAKAGAAGAGAACTGGTTTGGTGTAAAGAGCCCCTTCCTGCTGTGGGGAGGGAGCAGGTGGTCCCAAATCCCTTTGGCTGTRTGTCCTGGCAGCAAATCTCCTACCTGGAACACCGTCATGATGGCTGCAGGGAAGGTGTCAAAGTTGGCTGATGGAGTCCCATCCATGAAGTTAAACCTGGAAGGGGAACCAGGTGAACATTAAACAAGATGAAATACCAAGGTCACCAAACCCCTGACTGCTGTGCTGTCAGTTCCCTGGTGTTTAGAAGGACTTCCCACTCCAAAAAAAGTCTCCTGAGCATTTGGAGTCACAACCTCTAGGTCTCCTGGCCAGAAGGACCCACACAGCCCAAAGGCACCCCTCAAACGGGGATTTTTGTGTGGGAAGTACCTCCTCAAGTACCACTCTGAGGGGGAAAGCTACAATCCTGCTGGACCCCTAAAAAGGGTGTCTTCACTTGGCTTTAACACCAAGAAATTCCTGTTCCTCAGCCTTGAAACGACCTACCTGCCTCCAAACAGCTGCATTCCCAGAAGAGCAAACACTACAATGAAGAGGAACAGGAGGAAGAGCAGGCTGATAATAGATTTCATGGAGCTCATCAGCGAGACCACCAAATTCCTCAGGGATGCCCAGTACCTAGAAAACAGAGACATTGCTGGAGCACTGGCAGCAATGCTGACACCTCCAGCAGGAGAGCAAGACACTGGATCAGGGCTGCAGCCACACTCCAGGACAGAGGATGACGGGTGCTGACRGTGGGTACGCACTTGGTTATTTTAAATATCCGCAGGAGACGAAGGGCTCGCAGGACACTGATCCCAAAAGAGGTTCCTGGTCTGAATATAGCCCAAACCACTTCGAAGATGCTTCCCACTGTGACCTGAGAAGCAGACACAGCCATGAGTCAAAGACAGGCTCAGGACGGGAGCAGGAAAATGTAACATCCCTGAAGGTGAGGTATCTACCATCCTTTCCAAGATCTATTATCTCAGGCTGTCCCAGCAGAAAGGGCTCCCTGCCCACTGTGAGGACCATCCCGTTCTCCCCCTGCGTGCCCTGCACTGCAGACCCTGCCAAGCATCTCCCCCCACACCCCTGGGGCTGCTCACCCCGCAGTCGAAGCAGTTGAAGGAAGAATGGAAGTAGAGGCGTGGCCCCATCCCGTACATCTTCAAGGACATCTCCAGAAGGAAGAGCCCGAGAAACAGGAACTCTGCATAGTCTGAAAGACAAAACCCGAGCGTGCTGCCCTTGGGACACAGAGCCGTGTCCAGCTGACCATACAGCACAAAGCAGAGATGGGACAAGTCAAGGACCGTGCTGCATCCCCAAATTCAGGATTTGGGATGAGGAGCTAAACCATATGTAACAGAGCATCAAATCCATGAGTTTATTGTTCAGGGTAGCTGCACCAGTGTCCCGTGGGATTGAGGGGACCAGACAAGACATCACAGAGCAGAGCAGCTCTTTGGCATTAAACCACAGGGGCTGAGGAGCCTGCAAAGGCATCGAGCACACAGCTCTGTAGGGGAAAATTATCAACCTGGATTAAAATCATTGCGTGGCTGGAACCTGGCCAGGGAAACAGAGCCCAACAGCCAAGAGTTGTGAAAAGCCTCTCCAGCTATTTCATGAGCATTTAGCAGGCAAGAGCCYGGCTCTTCACCTTGCCCAGAAGATGCTTCTCACCACGACCAGCTGCCGKGCCACACCACGGCGTGCTGCGAGCCTGGCAGGCCTGAGCCTACTACTGCACATTTGGGTAGAGCTGCGGCTTGACAGAGACAGTTTCAAGGTGAGTAAGAATAACACAGCTGAGAAAGCAGCACTGTCCCCACTGCAGCAGCTCAGGAGTGAGACATGTGGGGCTGAGCGTGCTGCTCTGCAATAGCCCACATTACAGAGGTCCTGGCTGCAGCGCTTCTGAGACCTGGCYTGGTGCCCTGGCCCATGGTGGGCTCAGGGAGGCTCCAGTAACCCGTTTCAAGCCTGRGATTCCCTCACCATGATTTTAAAAAGTTTTAAAGATTTGAACCAGGGTGTTCTGCCATGGCCAGTCCCACCCCTGCAAATTCATGCCTTTCCAGCAATGACCGGTGCACATCCAAAAGTGGCTCTCCAGCAAGCTCTCCATCACCACAAAAGCACAATTTTGGGATAAACCCCACTGAGAATGGCAGTCTATTCCTCTCTTATGACAAACACATCAGACCTGAAGGACATGAAGCTAGCACAACACGTCCATGTTCACCCMCAGGGCTGGCACAGCTCTCACAKGGCCATGGGAAAAGCTGAATTAAATATCTGTACRTGGTCATGAATGGAGCTGAGGTCCYTTCTGGTGGGACTCATCCCTATGTGCCTTGAAAATGTGCTGCAGCCTCCAAGCACTGGAGAAAATAAGTTTTTTCCCTGCCCAGGCAGAACTACCCCAGCTACACCCAGCCCAGGGACTCACAGAGGAAGTGGGTGAGCCAGGCTGGCTGGTTGTGATGGACGATGGCCACGCAGGCGGTGTTGAGAGCCACCAGGCTCAGGACGATCCAGTAGAAGACCTGGGATTTCACCATGTGGCGCACGGAGATGCGCAGGAGCCGCTCCTTGTGCCGCAGGTAGGAGGCTCCGTCCACCCTGGCGCCTTTGAGCCCAGAGTGGCTCAAGGGGTTGCCTGAAGGAAAAGAAGGGAACAAGGAGTTGGATGCTCCAGCCTCTCCTGTGATATGAGACAGGATAGATGGCTCGTGGCCACTGATCTTATGGGGCCAAACTTGTCCGGAGAGTTTTTATGTGGCACAGGGGGCAGCAGGAARTTTGCTGCTGGATGAAAGATGGCTGGTCTGGGACAGTCTCCAGTGATGGGTGTGACTCTGGGAACCCAATCAGCTGGCAGAGGTTTGGGGAAAGCAAGATGCAGACTGCACTGACCCAAGGTTGGATGAAGAGGTCTTCTCTGCGCCAGCCTCCGCTCGCCCACGGAGGAGATGTCGACACAGTGCTCATCACCGGCGTCCGTCCGGTTCCGCTTGATGGTGGCTCGCCTGAGCACTGGGAAGGCAAGAGGAATGGCTGCTCGAGTCTCAGAGGCCCAACTCTGCCAGCAGCCAGCTCGTTTGACCAGGATCTGGCGATCAGCACTCGTGTCTGGTCACAGGACAGAGTGACCCAGGTGATCCTAGTCCGGAGCTATCCCTTGTGTGGGATCAGACACTGCCCAGCCTCTGCATTCTCTCGGGGGTTCTGCTGCCAACCCACCTCCCCTCACCCCTCTCTAGGGCTGCAGACCCCACTGGGCCTCCCCGACATCCCATCTCAGCCTCCAGCTGTAGGCAGGGCAGGCAGATTTTAAGRGCATTGCTGGTCTTACCATCTAAGGCTGAGGTCCCCGAATTTTTGTTCTCTTCAGCCAGCATGACTTCCTCTACGCAAAACACACAGTTCAGCATCAGGAGACAAGACACTGTCACACATTACTGTTCCTAAGAACTTTCCCCAGCCCAGAATCAGCTCTAGATTGCAAATTCTTATCAAGTATTGGTTGAGTGCCCAAAAGCAAATTCTGGAGAGTGGCAAGTGGCAGCTCCCAAACATTGCAACAGAAAGAAAAATTASTCAGCTCTTCTCCCTCCACTGTCATTAAACCCATTGAAGAGGCTGAACACTGTAGGCAGCTCTGGGGCTCAACAGCCCAGCCCAGGGTTAGAGCTGAGTCTGGTGCTCAAAGCTCATTTCGAGACACCCATCTTTCACGAGTCTGAGCGCTGGATGAAAGTGTAAATCTTCCCTTCCCGGAGCTGAGCGCACTGACCTGATTCCTACGAGGAGCAAGCAAGGACATGGGCTGTGGCAGTTTGGGAACCAACACCCACGGGCTGTCATGCCTGGTGTCAGGAGGAACTTCCTGGAACCTCCACCACCCCCAGCCCAGGGCCAGGAGTCCTGAGGTGGGAACCAGTGAGTGCATGCCCCTGCAGACAGCTCCAGGAGGAGATTTGACTGGAAAACCCCTCTCCCTCTTCTTTCCCACTGCAGGGGACTCCAGCAAACGCTGGGAGAAAGGAAACCATGGCAGGGAACAGCTGAGAGCTGTGCTGCTCACCACCTCCCTGGGGCTGTGCCGTGCCACATGTGCAGAACGTGACAATTTTGTGCCACAGAGCTTGAGGTTTCACCTGAGGCTGGTGATATCCTCGCTTCGGACCATCACAAGCTCATCCATGTGGGACACTTTGGAGCCCAAGGATTCTTTTCCATCCCCACCACCCCACATGACCAGCAGCCTGTGGTGCCCACCATCCCCCCAGATGTCCCCCAGGCCACCGTCCTTTACCCGCTTTGTCTATCCATGCCCGGTAGCCGTTGAGCTCCCGCTCAATCTGCTGCTGGCGCCGCAGCTTCATAAAGGCTCGGCGGTTCTCCACRCGCTCTCGCTCTTTGGCAAACTCCCTGGGGAAGGGCAGAAGGGAGGCGTGAGAGCAGGGCCGAGGGGCAGCGGGATGCCCAGGGGGCCGGGGAACCATGGCACAGAAAGCAGGGACCAAGGTGAGTGTTGGGGACGTGCATGGCCAAAGCATGACCAGGAGATGGGTGAATGAGAGAGGGGAAAAGGAGGATGGGATGGATGGATGGATGGATGGATGGATGGATGGATGGATGGATGGATGGATGGATGGATGGATGGATGGATGGATGGGCGGATGGATGAGGGATGGATGGATGGATGGATGGATGGATGGATGGATGGGCGGATGGATGGATGATGGATGGATGGATGGATGGATGGGTGGATGGA
>NW_026623468.1:1059114-1068177 GCF_030028575.1 Malurus melanocephalus | reverse complement strand
TGGGAGCAAACCCCCTGCTTGACTGCTCAGTCCTGCACGCCCCAGCTGCTGCCAGAGGATGTTCCCAGTGCCACCCTACTCCAGAACTGGCTCAGCTGCTGTGTGTCCCTTCAAGGGATAAAAACAGGCACTGCAAAGAGCAGTGAGGGGAGAGAGGAGGGCAGGTCCTGTTCCCTGCCTTTGCTTCCTCCTCTGAATCCTCTTCCTTTCCAGCTTCTCCTTGAAGTATTTTCCCTGCACTCAAGACATCCCTGTTGTTCTCTGGGTCTCAGTGTTCCACAAGAAGTGTCCAAGTGTGATGACCAGCACAGAGAGTCCCTGTCCCATCCCCAAGTCCCAGCACCTACAGAACTCCAGCCCATGCCCTCAGCCCCATCCCAGCCCCAGGATGCTCCAAGGGAAGTGTGATTACAAATAACAAATGGCACTGCTCTCTCTGCGAGAGGAACATCTCTCTCCCCAGAGACCAGCAGCAATTTCAGGCCTCAGAAAATAAAAACTCTTCCCAAGAGCTGCTCCGTCTGCTGCAGAGAGTGTTCGAGAGCATTACACCGGCTGAGCTATTACACCCTGATGCTGTGTGGGTTTTTTGCATGTGTGTGTGTGTTTGTGTGGAGAGCCCGGAATGTTCCTTGCATCTCTTGTTTGAGACCTCCAGACAATTGAAGCGTTTTTAATTCCACCCCAGGAAGGTGAGGTTTCCTGCTGCTCTGGCATTAAGCGTCAAACAACTCCCCCTCCAGCACTGGCTTTCAGGCTGAAATGAGACTTTCTTCCCAGGGCAGGCAAGGGGGAGAGAACAAAAGGCAAGGAAGAGAAAAGCAGCCTAAGGGAAGGCGAGGAGATGGGGGRGAAGGAAGGACCTCCCCAGCCAACAGGGAAATGCTTTCTCAGTTTGGGGCATGCCATGGAGCCTCCTTGCTCCAGCTGGAGGAAAGGCAGCAGCTTTTTGGCTGAGCTAGCACCCCTCACCAGCCTTTGTCTGCAAATTTGGATGCCGAGGAATGAGAAGGTGCTGCTTGGAGTCAGAGTTGGAGGGGAAGCTGCCTGTCCTCCTCTGGTTTGGTCCTCTGGTCCTCCCAGGTGCTGACCCTCCACCCACAGGCCATAACCCTGTTCTAGCCTGGCAGCACTTCTCCCAGCCACACCCCAAAGATACGGAATCCTGGAGCAATTTGGGTTGGAAGGAACCTTAAAGACCATCTCACTCCTCGTTGTGGAAAGGGATTCCTGCCACTAGGCCGGGTTTCTGAGAGTCCCATCCAACCTGGCCTTGGACACTTCCAGGAATGGGGTAGCCAGAGCTTCTCTGGGCAGCCCGTGCCAGGGCCTTACCGCCCTCACAGGGAAGAATTTATTACATCTGATCTAATCCTGCTTGCTGTTAGTGGAAAGCAGTTCCCCCTTGTCCTGTGACTCCCTGGCCTTATCCAAAATCCCTCTCCAGCTCTCCTGGAGCTCCTTTAGGCACTGGAAGGGGCTCTGAGCTCTCCCCAGCACCTTCTCCACTTCAAGCTGAACAAATCCAACTCTCAGCTTGTCTGCAACTGGGAGCACTTGGGAAGCTTCCCCTGCTTTCCACAAGCTGGGAATTTGGCCCCTCTTCTGCCTGCTACTCACTCATCCCTCCGTCTTTCAGCTCCTGTCCTGAGGCTGTTGTCTCATTTTGCTGCATGGCGAGAGAAACCATCACCACGTGCCCACAGTGGAGACCATCCTGAAGGACCAGAGCCTCAAGCCACCTTTTCCTTGAGAAGGGAAAACAGGACCACCTTTTCCAGTTCCCCCTCTCATGAGGCCACATTTTCTCCCTTCCCAGCCCTTTTGCTCCTGGTTTTGCAGGCTTTGCACTAATTTGCAGGAAGCTGGTGCCACACGCACTCAGGGACAAGGTCTGTGCAGTCACTTCCCACTCACTTGATCCCTAATGGAGCTTAATTGCTTTTGTCCATTAGAAGGAGGAAGGGGTGGCAGAAAGGGGAGGGRAGAATAAAAAAAAAAAGTTAATCTCAACTTAATGAATTATTACATTTCAGAAAGACACGTTCCCGAGCAGGGCAGCAGCGGGGGCTGGTGACATCTGAGAGTGGGTAGGTGATGCTGACAGATCAAGGATTGCTCAGAGCCAATTTGCAGCAGCGGGGAGAGATAATACCGTGTGTGTGAGTGAGAACAGGGCCAGCCATGGTGACTGACAGCCGCTTGGGAAGGCTCCAAGCCACAGGCAGGGCAGCCACAGCCTCGCATTGCCCAGAGAGCAGGTGTTGAGGGGCTCTGCTCCCTCTTTCATGGGTTTACATCACCAGGAATGGCCCAGTTCTGCCCCACAAAGAGCCCAGGGCGGTGCTGCCCCATGGGGTCCCTGCCAGGGGGCTCAGAGCACCCCAGCAGATTGCACAGTCCCCACCAGCAGCACCTCTGCTTGTCCCCCTGGGTCTCCCGGCCCCAAATCCTGATGGCTCAGCAGGAAAACATCCACCTGCGACAGCCGAGCCCCATAATGCCACCCCTGGGGCACTGCAGCCTTCTCTGCCCGCCTCGTGAAGCCAAAGACACTCAGAGAGCTCCAGAGGCAAGTGCTGAAGGCCYTGGTGGGGTTTGGGGACCAATGTGCCATCTGTCCTCCTGCTCCCAAAGRCACCCACAGACCAAGCCCAGCCCACCAGGGCAATGGGAGAAGATGGTTCACTCCTTCTCTGCCTTCAAAATCTCTTCCACAGCCTTGGCATTCCCCTCAGGTGGCCTGAGAGCATCTCTGCTCCTGGCAGGAGACCCTGGGGACACCACCATGTTCAGCCACCTTCCTCTCCACACCCCCACTGCCACCGTCACACCAGGGAACCAAGAGGTTTTTTGGCAATGTTGTGTTCTTCTCCAAGGACTGGAAAACCCAGGTCTGGTTTTGCTGGGAGGATCACCCATGTGGAACCATCCAGCTTGAAAATGGGCTCTTTTTTTTTGAAATAAATCACACAAGAAAACAGGAAAAAACCCCAACCAACCAGCTACAAGAAAACAACTGGAAACCAGTTAAGAAAAAAAGAGTGTCACAGATACTCTGTGCAAGTGTAGAAAAGTGAAATCCAGTTTTCTACTTTTTAGACCATCTTTGAGTCCAAATCAGGTATACAGTACTGGTAATATCAATACTGTGGCCTCCATGCTTTGAAACAAAAAAAACAACCATCTTCAAACCCACCAATTCATCACTTTTTGCCTCTACTAAAGATGCTTCCMGCAAACCAGTTACAAAATCAGTCTTAAAACATCTCGAGGCAGCAGAAAGGGTAGGGTGGGAAGCAGAGGAATACAGGATTACACACTGAGGATGAGGCAGCAGCACCACACTGCCAGGAAAAAAATACCAAATATAATGGGATGCATAACAASAGAGACCATCAGGTAACACTGCTGCATTCCTCAGCTCCACTACAGGTTTGAGTACCACAATCTGAGTCAAAACTTCCTCTGAGACTCCGGAAGGGTGTCAGAGAAGGTTATGGGACAGAACTGACAACAGACGGTGTGGCAAACACAGCTGAGACAGTTGCAGACCGGGGGGATCAGATGGTATTTACCCAGGAGGTGTAAAGGAACTGAAGTGAGTGTTGAACTGACTGAGCAGTGTGTAACCTGCAGCCTCAGCTCAAACACACGGTGACAGGCAGAACTGGCACTGCAGCCTGGGATTATTGCACTGAGCCCATGRCAGAGGCAGGAGCAGCGTGGCCAAAAGGTACGAAAACCTCTGCAGGGGCAAAGTGGGCTTTGAAGGAGACAAGAAGTTTTTTGRCAAGGGAAATTGCCTGATTTAAGTTCACTTGGTCTGCCAAAGTTAGGGAGAATTCAAGGCCAAGGTGGGATGTGGCTCTGAGCAACCTGGTCTGGTTGAAGATGTCCCTGCTCATTGCAGAGGGTCAAACCAGATGCCCTTTAAAGATCCCTTCCAACCCAAACCATTCCATGATTCCTTAACGAAACTGTGCTGTCTCTGTGAAGCACTGAGCRGTGAAAAGAAAGGAGACAAAATGAAAAGCAAACAGAAACACCCTGTTTGTTGTATTCCCTGTCCATTAGCTTTGATCATCCCCGCGTGGCTGGGCGGGAGCTCTGTGTCCCCGCGGTGTGACAAACCTGCAGTGGGAGCRCACAGCTGACGCTGCTAAAGAGAGCACATTTATAGAGCGCTGGCAGTCACACGAGCCGGGGAAGGGAAAGCTGACAAGCTGTTGGTGACAGGGAACAGTCAAACGGGAAGATACCAGCCCTGAGATCACCCATTACATCACTGCCCCACTTAGGAAGGGGCAGATGCTGAGGGGGGCTTTCTGCCGTGCAGAGAGTTTGTGATTGTCCACTTGTGATTGTCCACCTGGGTTTCTCCAAGGCCGATGACACCAAACTGAGCGGGGAAGTGGACACCACAGAAGGGAGAATAATCCTGCAGGAAGACCTGGGCAGGCTGGAAGGGGGACTAAGAAGAACTTAATGAARAGGAGCTGYCCCTCCCTGRTAGTGCTCAAGGCCAGGCTGGATGGGGCTCTGAGCAACCTGGTCTAGTGGAAGGTGTCCCTGTCCAGGAGGATTGGAATGACATGAGYTTTAMAARGTCCCTTCCAACCCAGGCCATGCTGTGGTTCAAGTGTAAGGTCTCAGATATGGGAAAACAAAATCCAGGCAGGCAGCAAAGGTCGGGATCCACCCAGCTGGGGAGCAGCTCYGTGGAAAGGGACCGGTGGATCCTGGTGGACAAGCTCAGTACAAGCAAAGAGTGTCAACAGCATGCTGGGCTACATCGAGGAAACCACCAGCAGAGAAGAGAGCCACAAATATTCCACTTGTAGACTCTAATTTTTAACATTTTTCCAAGCACCCCCAAGGTTTGTATCGCTGTCRCCACTGCCCAGAGAACTCTGTTTGTCTGCAGTGCAGCACCAAAGGCAGCGACAGCACGCTCAGCCCACGCTGCAGGGAAGCTGCAGAAGGGTGGCAGAGGGTCTGGCAGCCCCAGCAGTGAGGAGCAGAGATGGAAGCTCCAGATTCTGTTTCGCTCTTATCAGGCAGGGCTGGCATGAGCAGCGCAGCTTCWCTGCTTCAAGAGCCCCGGGCTTTGTTCACAATCACTCCCACTGGCTCATGCAGTGCTGGGAAAATGTCACTCCTCCCCTTCCCTCCTATGCTCCAGTTTTTATCCTCTGGAAGCAGAGAAGGTCTCGTCTTTATAGTCTCCTTTTGCATGCGACAGCGATCCGCAGATGAAAGGTGTGTGGTCAGTACCGCCGGTGAGATGTAGTATTGAAAAAAAAAACCACACCAGTTTTGATCACTTTCATCACATTAACTTCCCAGGAGCTTCCAAAGCTCTGACTGATGCCTTCTACACACAGATACAGCAAAGTCAGGACCAGCCATCAAGAGTGAAACCCGCAATGCTTCTGCTCCATGTGTCACTGCGAAATAAAGAGCAGCCTACGGTGCTCAGAGAACTGATAACGCCACGGGAGTCCCGGCAGCTTCACCCAACAGCAGCGCCCAGCACCCCCTCACCAGGGTGGAGCTGGGCATCCCCAAAACCATCCATGGACTCAAATCACTGCCATTGCTGCCATCAGCCAGGAGAACAGAAATTACAACAATCTGCAACAAACAAACTCCAAAAGCAATCTGTAAGCGAGCACTGTCTGCCGAGTGCTTTGCTGAGAGGATGGAAACGGAGCCTTTTCACCCMCAGCCTGCAGACCACAGGCAGTCCACGGAGCAGATTTGCAACGAGGCACGAACAGGAGCGATTCTGARGCAGCGGAGACACGCTGGCAAATAATTTGCCAGGAGAAATCAAAGGGGGGAAAGTCAGCGAGTCATCTTTTTGTTGTGGATTTTTTTCTCCCTTTCTCACCCAGCTGGCTGTAAGAGGAGTCATTATTCCCTGTAGCAGCAGAGGATCCAGCGCAGCAGCCTCTTGTCAGGCAGCTTGTTTGCACAGGGTTTGGAGCCCTTGGCAGAAAGGTGGCCCAGCAGAGCATGGCACAGAGGCTCTCATTGAATATGGATGCCCACCTGCTTTCTGGAGAGAGATGAAGGTCTCCAAGGCTCCTTTGCCTGGCCTGTGTTCAAAGAGCTTCCCCAGGACAAAGCGAGGAGAGCGGATGCTGCTCGTGGTGGTGCTGGGRGACCCGGGAGGGGCATCACAGCCCCCTCCTCATGGCACCCACACCTCCATCCTAAACTGGTTTCASCTGCTGAGTTCCCAAATGCAACACGAGTGCAGACACTTCACGTCTCCTCTGAGCCACACCTTGACATCCCACAGCCATTCCAGGGAAAAGCCAATTGATGCTTCCAAGCTTTCATGCTTCCAACTCTGTATTTCCTGGGCGTAGAATCACAGACTCGTTCAGGYTGGGAAAGCCCTCTAAGAKCCTCAMATCCAACCATTAAGCACTGTGTTCACCACWAAACCATGTCCCTAAGTGCCACATCCACATGTTTTTTGARCACTTCCAGGGATGTTGATTCCATTATTTCCCCAGCTGGGCGGCCTGGTCCAAAGCCTGACCATTCTTACAGCAAAAAAATTTTTTTTGTTGACATTTTGCTTGACCTCATGATCTCCCCACAAGCCYTCCTGCATTGTGATGTGTCCCCCACTTCCCCCATCCATGAACCTTTGAGACATTAACCCTCTTTCCAGAGTTTTTGGCTTCAAAGTACCAGATCCCGCTCAGGCACGTGGGGCCCAGGTTTTTGCGTGGAGCCGGCGAAAAGAACCCTCTCTCCATTGAAAATGTACACTTGTTCCCTCAACACCCTTATTATTAATTGCTATAAAACTTAATTTTATTCATCGTTTGTTATGCATCCAAATTGGATGGGGAAAAAAAATTCAAATTAACTGAAGTGAAAAGATTTCAGAAGATGGTACAGAAGGCTCCTGAAGGAACTGAACAAAACTCTCTGGAGACGGGGAATGCAGTGCTAACCCAACCTGAAAGAAAGATCTTAAGACAAAGAAATCATGCCAAATTGATCCTTTAATTATAACATTAGTCGTTTCTTTCAAAGGCTTAGTGTAAGAGCTGGGGGTGGGGGGCAGAAAAGACTTAAAGGGACAAAAGACTTAACATCACCAGGATGAGTGGAAGCAATTAGGAGGGTTTAAATTACTCTCCTGTTTGGTAMAAGGCAGATGGATTTCATTTTTCTCGCCATTGTGCTCGACTTCTTGCTCTGCCATCAGCTTCCAGATGTCTTCTCCTTGGCCAGGTCAGGCAGCATCCCCTTCCACTCTCCACCCCCTCAGCTACTGCTGCAGACCAGAAATACCAGCSATTATAATAGCTGTGCCACCCTGGGAAGGAGCTGGATGTACAAAACTGGCTTTGGGAACGGAGTCTCCCGGCCCTCGACAGGAGGAAGATGCTGCAATGAATGGAGGAGGCTGATTGCAAACCAAATTTTTTTCTGCAGAGGCTGTGGAAAGGGAGGTGGGAAAGAGTCAGAACGCAGCCTGTTTGGTACTGGATGAGTCCTCAGGAAGCGCTGCATGAGTCCTCAGTGTTGCACCTCCAAGCACGGCTTATTTTGTATCTTCACTCTTTCATCTTCTGGCTCCCAGGGACAAGCCGGACACCAGGGAATCTTCTCGCCAGGAGGGGCAAAGCAGTGACTGGACAGGAACTGTGGTCACTCCTGGGGTCACTCCTGGGGTCACTCCTGGGATCACTCCTGGTGTGGCACTCCACCAGCAGCAGGGACAGGGCTCTGCTGCTCCAGAGACAGAGCCCAAACACATATATCCAAATTGTTTCACGTGAGAAACAGCTGAGGAAAAGAAACCCCAAATCCCAAYAATTTCACAAAGAAAGGGAGAGCAGATCTTCGCAAATCTCCAGCAAATGCAACCTGTCAGGCCACAGGGCAGCCTSGGRATCACAGACTCGTTCAGGTSACTCCAACAGCGTTTCAGTGGATGYTCCATCCTCGCTCGCTCCCACCGACTCTCTTCTGCCAGGATTATCACAGCAGCTTGTGTGCCTTTAAAAGCTGAGCAGTCACATCTCCTTGGGCTCCGTACCTGTTTCCAGAGAGGAACACGGCCAATTTTTTTTTTTTTTTAATCTTTTCCTGCTTTCAGTCAGAATTAATTGATCCGTAATTGCACCCATAGAGGGGGAAAGTTAATAGACGTGGTAATAAATGCCAAAGCCACAGCAGAACTGGCTCTCCAAGCCCCTGCCTGGAGCAGCTCCATCTCCTCTCAACAGAGTCTCATGCGATCCCAGTGCCTGTTCGTATTTAGGGAGAAGAGCTGAGGAGCCTCGCTAGGATGGGAATAATTTCTTTTCCTCTCCCACATACTTTGTGCTCAAGGAGCAGATGGATCCAGGCTGTTTACATCACAGAGGTCATGCCTCAGCTTAACAGTTGGGGAACTGACTGTTGGGAGAGATGCTCATCGCAACCAGGAGACTGCTAAATCTGGGCTCCGGCAAACTTCTGCTGGTGGCAAACGAAACACACAAATGTCCTCCTGCAGCCTCCTCGCCTTCGGGACCCACCCTGGGTGTTGGGCTGCTGCCCCAAAGGGAGCTGCTGCCGTGATCAGGCAAGGGAAGAGGCAGCTCCTGAGCGTGGACTTTGAGGAGAAGGCTGGAAATCCCACGTGGACCTTGTTATCCACTGATGCTTGCAAACCATCTGCAATGTGAGGCCAGGTTTCTGCGAGGAAGGAGGCTCCCAGGGCTCACTGCTATGTCCCATGTTAACTCAGCGGCCATGATTTCAGCTGAGCATGGCCTGTCTTCTCCCAGAGCAGTGGTGTGGACACCAGTGAAATAATTCCTTCCAGTAGAGGTGTTTCCATGGAGCCCACTCCCAAAATGACCATCTCCTCTCAGTTCCATGGAGCCCACTCCCAAAATGACCATCTCCTCTCAGTTCCATGGAGCTCACTCCCAAAATGACCATCTCCTCTCAGTTCCATGGAGCCCACTACCAAATTGACCATCTCCTCTCAGTTCCATGGAGCCCACTCCCAAGATGACCATCTCCTCTCAGTTCCAT
>NW_026623468.1:1039075-1058754 GCF_030028575.1 Malurus melanocephalus | reverse complement strand
ACCATCTCCTCTCAGTTCAGCACAGCTGAGGAACGTGTGGGGGTATCCAGCCAGGCCCTGCCTGTCCATTCAGCCCAGAGCTGGGCAATGGAAAGGTCACCCCTGCCCTCCCCCAGCAGAACCAAGCACTCTGTTCCAGCACAAGAGGACTGCAGTGAGTGCTGAAAACAAGAGCTGAGCAAACAGAGAAAAGAACAAAACCCTTCTTGCTGCACTCAAGGACACACATCATTTGTGTGCAGAAGCACCTTCTCCTGCCTCAGGTCCTACCGCTCCACGTCTCCAGCAGCAGCTTTGGGCGATTCACCCCGCCAAGGTGCTCCATCCACAGAGCCACAGAGGATGTGGCCGTGCCCAGGAGGGTGACACRMRTGGTGGCCTTGCYGTGGYGKGGCAGAGCCCAGCCGGCCACCGGCRCTCTCCTCACCCAGCCCTCCGGGGAGCTGAGCAGTCCTGCTTTTCCCTGGATATCTGGCACACCACAAGAGCATCTCCATTGCCAATTAGGCCACCCACCCACTTGCATCCTTCCCCAATACAAACCCTGYTAGCAGTAAACAAACAGTGGAAATGCCAGCCAGTGCCTGGAGAGAGTCCTCGACAGCTCCATCCCATTCGGCGAGCGTGGGAACAGCTGCCTCGGACAGCCCGGGCACAGGGAAGTGCCAAGCTGGACCAGGGCATGGCCAGGCAATCCACCAGCCCTCCTGTGGCCTTCTGGCCATTGTCTGGGATCAACCTTGTCTGCTTTCAGCATCGCCCCAGCACCAAAAGCCTTGGTGTCCGCACAGCACACAGCACTGACACGATTCAGCACTGTAATAAGAGGCTTTCCCAGATACTGAGCCCCAAGCTTCCTAATTTTCCATCTCTAGAGTTTTGTAGGAAAGCTCCTGCTTGACACCGAGACCCAGCTGGACTTGGCCCAAGTGGCCAAGCTGGATGTGGCACAAGAAATACAAATTCCACCCAACACTGCTCAGACATCTTCATCCCCCATAAGAATTCCATCTCTTCAAGGCAATGTGAAATCCTTCCTGTGGTGTACCCCCAGAGCCCCTGGACTAGATCAAACCCCAGAATGAGCAATGGGAACATTCAACCCATCAGCAGACTCCAAAGAAGCCTAACTTGCCACTCCAGAAACTCCTGAAACCACCACCATCACACTTGGACTCTCAGGGACACTCAGGGGCAGAGATGACCAGGGTCATTCTCCACCTTGACCTTTGCATCTAAGGACTTTCCATCAGGCCAAACCAGGGCTATGATGACTTTTGGGATTTGCCAGGATGGGTAATTAGCTAAAACCTGCCCGGCTTCAGTGATAAGAGAGGAGCCCACATCCCCCCAGTGCAGGAGAGGCCACACTCTTCCCGTTCACCAGCCTCGCCAGCGGCTCAGGATGTGCTGATGCATCCACGGTTCATTGTCATGGAGACCAGAAGAGTTTTATCTCCAAACCCAGCTTAATGGCTTGGATTAAAGCCACCATTCCCCTGGGAAGCACAGAACAGGGACAGTGGCATTATCCCTCTTCCTTGGGTTCCCAGACAGCCCATCCTCACCAGCCTGCGTCTCCCTCCATGCTGGGCACATCCTGCTGGGCACAGCACAGARGGGCTCTGTGTCCCTCCCCAAACCCATCCCAACCCCACACACCCCACCACAAACAGCCTGGACTCAAACACATTTTCCTAGACCCTGCCACGTCTCTCCCCTCTCACAGGTCCCAAGAAGACCCCAGTGACCATTTCTCCCAGGTGACTGAAACCACAAGATTTTCAGCAAGGGGAAATGACAATAATAATAAATATTTTCAAGGGTGTTCCTTTCCCAGCTCCCCAGGGAGAGAAGGAGCAAGCACAGCCAGGGAGCAATCCATTGCCATGGGGCAGGCAGGTGGGGAGGGGATGGAAGCAACACTGGGACCAACCCTGGGTGTCAGAAATGTGTGACAGGCACAGCCTAGAGTGAATGACCACGGCTCACTTACCCTGACAACACTCCCAGGACAAGGTTGAGGACAAAGAAGGATCCAATGATGATGAGGGGGATGAAGTACAGCCAGTTCCAGGTGGCTCCTAAGGCATCATTGGTCTGGAGGGGAAAGAAAACAAGGTGAYGTTATATTCAACAGCAGCAACGGGGCAGAAGGAGGGTGTGTTAACTTCAGCACTCCAGGCTGACCACACCAGGCTCCTCAGGGCCATGTGGCCATGCCTGCCAAGCCTTGCTGGGCACCCTGCACCCCAGGACYGCTCTCTGTCTCCTCCCACCATCTCTGCAGAGACTGTAGGACATGGGTGCAGCTGCAACTGCAGGGTCCTGTGACCTAAAACTGGGGTGCTGAGGGCGAGGGACCACCCTGAGCATGTTTTTCCCAGCAGTTTGACTCAGTGCTCCCCTGCACATCCACCAGGACGGAGCAAAGCTGCCCCACAGCCGCARTCCCCACTGAGCACAGACTTATACAGAGCCTTAAGATCAGAGAARGTGGCATCTGAAGAACAGGAGAAGAAAAGGCAGCCGATATTTGTTCCTTCATGCATGGTGGGAAACCTTCAAACAGGCATTTTGCTGCTGGCATCATCACTAACACCTCGCAGATATCCTCCCACCCCGGGTACGTCCCTCCAACCCGAGGAGCTGAGATCAGACGGGAGCTCCGAGCGCAGCCCAACAGCAGCAAAGGCTCCTGATGAGCCCTGCTTAATACCTCCAGACATTAATTCACCGGGGTTTTTAATAAAGCAGTGCCCCTCTGTCCCTCCCAGCCRCCTCCCAGGCCCCATTTGTCCTCTGGTGTCAGGCACGGTGCGCATGACGCCGGGCTGAGGGTGATGCGGCAGAACGTGACTGTCTGGGGGAGGTGGTATCAATCTTCCTGCAATGAAAGAAGACTCCTTCTCTTTTCTCTCTCTTCCCCCCTCTCCCTGTGCTAATTAAGCCCTCATCTTCATCTGAGTCATTGGCACCACGTCTCCTGGTCGGCCAGTGCAGGAGCTGGGATGAGGMTCTGGGWTGGGAGAAGCRCRATTCCAACGAGGAAAGAAAGGCCRGAGTCTTCCTCCAGTGGGAATTTCAGCTGGGTGACCCCATCACCCTGACACTGGGCACAAGRCAGGGAGGGTGGCACCAGCACACTCCAAAAGAGGCACTGAGCACAGCAYGGGACAGGGGATGTGGGCAGAGATCTCAGTGACAAGGAGCACYTGGCAGACAACAGCAATAACAGCTCCAAGGTTGGGAAAGCATCTGGARGGACTCAGTGCCCTCATCTTCTCCAAATCCTGCTCTTTCAAGAGCCCCAGTTCACCTCCAGCCACTTTTTTGGGGCCACGGAGAAGCAAGCACAGGAAGGAAGGAAGGATGGATGGGAATCTTGGACAGCCAATGTTCACACCAGCCCTCCAGAGACACCCAGGCTGTGCTCTTCTCTGMCAGCACCATCTCCATGGCATCAGCCTTCAAGGCACTGTGCAACCCTTAGCCAGAGTTTGGCTGGACTTCAGCTCCCTGCCAAGATGCCACTGGGCACCCATCACCCATGCCAGGATTGCTGGCCTTTCAAACCGGCTCCTGCCCACAAATCATGGGCTTTCCCCGAGGTCCTTGTCACAGGAACRCAGAGCAGAGGAGCTCCTTTCCTACAGGAGAACAAGATGAGAGCTGGGCCATCACCACCCTCCTTCAGCCATCTCAGCAGGAGAAGGAGGCTGAGATGGGCATGAGGTGACACAGCACAGAGCAGTTTCCCAGGGTTATCAGTGCCCAGACCACCTCTTCCCTCTCCACTTTGCAAAGCTGGTGGCACTGGGGACCTGCAGTTGGGAACACTGGGGCAGGGGCTTGGCAGGGYTCCCATGGGGTGGGCTGGCTGTGATCCCAACCTCTGTGTGCATCTGAGTGCCCAGCTCCCGGGGAGAAGGAGGCAAAGGGGAATAGAGGGGTTTTTTAAGGGGATTTGGGACATCACATGGCCAGCAGCACCTGCAYCCAGCAGCTGTGGGGTAGAGGAGGGGATGGGGAGCTGCCCCATAACTGGACCCAGCACTGGCCACAGCAAGCTCAGGGAGGGTCTGGGTCACCCAGGCTGAGGTCAGCAGCCCCAGGACCAGCATGGGTCCTCCTGGATGGTGCCAGCTTTGCTGGGATCCCCCAGCTCAAATGTAAGATTTCCCAGGGCACATCCCAATGCTCCCCACAAACACAGGAACTGGTGATGCCCAGTCAGGATGCAGTGGCTCCAAACCATCGTCTGGTACCTGCTCGGCCACTGGGGCTGCCAAAAACTCGCTGTCCCCACTGGAAGCCTCCTCCAGCAGATGCTCCAGTGGTTGCTGTAATTTCCAGCCTGAATTTATTTGTGGTCATTTTCTATACCACTCTGTTCTTTTGCCAGCACTGGCCTTTGGCTGAAATAGCTCTTTCTCTTCCTCCTTCCCATCCTGAGCTATTTCTAGACAGCAATCACAGCCATCTCCAGCCTCTGCTGGCCAAAGCRAGGTTCTTGCAGTTCCCTCTTGCCCAACTGGCTCTCCTGCCCTGTTTTATTTGGTAGCYCCTTCCCTGCTCCAGCCCAGGCTCAGTCCATCACCCCTGGCCTGGACACAGGAGCCCTGAGTGACCAATTTGATGGGTCACACTCCACCCCTGCACGATGCCACAGAGCCTTTGCAATCCTCCCTCCTCCTCCACATCACCCCTGCCCCGCAGTCACCTCGTGGTCACCCTGACGTCACCTGTCCACCCTCTCCTCCTCCACCCACTCAGCGAGGCCTGAGCTCCAAGGAGAGATCTTTGCTGCACCTCAACAAGCTCTTGGATTTCCATTTCTCCCTGCATCCCACACCTCCTCCTCCCAGCCCGGGGTGGCAGCTCTGTCCCTTCAGCTCGGAGAAGCCAGTGGATGCTGGAAGCAGGGAAGCCCATGGCTCATCCCCAAGGACTCAATGACATCCCCTGGGTCCCCCCACAAGCCCTGCTCACTTCCCTGCCAGCCTCACGGAGCTTCTCATCCCCTTCCCCTCTTTCCCTCTCCATCACCACTTCCCCACAGCCAACCCTTTACTACAAGGAACAGCTCCACCATGTTTCCAGGCCTCGGGTGCCAGGTTAGCCCRGCGTGACCTACCTTTGGCAAACCCATGATTCATTTCCCTCTCTTGCCTCCCAAATCTGTTCCGAAATGGCATGCGATCGAGGTCAGCCTCACAGTCCTATTCCTGCCTGCCTTACTTTTCCTCCCCTCCTCCCCCCGCTTTTAAATATAGGCACCGCATTCGCTATTCTCCAGTCAGATGGTGCCTCCCCCAACTCGATGGAGCTGTTAAAAATACTTGTTACCAGACCTGCCATTTCATGTGCCAGCTCCCCTCCGAGCACGGGGGGGATGCCACCCTGAGCACCCCCGGGCTGGTGGCTGCGGTGGTCTCAGCGTTGGGCTTCCAGACAGCCGTGTCCTCCTTCCTGCTATCCAGCTTTTATTTGCTTTGTGTTGACCAAAAGCTGAGCTGAAATATCCATCCGTGCCCAGATCCTTCCAGAAGCCATTTCACTGGGCCTTGCTTCCATCTGCAGAGGTGGGGAACGGCTCACTGCTCCTCCACGAGGTCTGTGTCAACAYGGCTTTTGGTGGCCCTCATAGCACTTCCCGATTTTTTTGGCACCGAGATGTAGTTGTCTTGACTGAGCAGCCTCTTTTCCYGTTCCTTTGGGGCACCATTTGCTCTCAATATTCTTCTGCAGGCAGTAGTTCATCACCTTGGTCCACTGTGCCTTCCCATAGGTTTTTTTATTTTGCCCTTTGCTGAAGACACCAGGAGGTTGTTTGCAGAATTTGGGGATTTTAATCCCTAAATTACACCAGCACTAACTCCTTTAATGATGACATTCCTGGTTCTTCCTGCCCTTGCTCCCAGGGCAGCTGACGAGGCCCCATCACTCACCCAAGCTCTTTATTATTTTCCTTGGGGAAATGGAGGAGCTTGCCGATTCCTGATCTTTGCAGTTTCTTCCCTTCCCTTTAAGAGACTTCCTTCTCCTACCAGCGTCAATCACCGCCCCCCAAACTCTTCTGTGGCCACCAGACCACGAACCACCACACTCTTATCTCGGCACAACCCATCCTGCTGCCAGGAAAGCCCTCTKTGCCTATAAATGGCACTGCCAGGCTGTGGGAGCAGGACCCTCCTCACCTTCTCCCCCAGAGAAAGAGCCCCCACCAGCTCCCGCTTCTCAACCCCCAGGCACGAGGTTATTCTTTAGGCAGCTCTTGTGGTGTTTGTTTGGTTTTTTCTCGGTGGTTTTCCCCTTTCCAAAGGGCAGGAAAAGGCGCAGGAAGCTGCAAAGGCAGGTCTCACTCGGGGGGCCAGGAATCTAAAGGGATCTAAATATATCCCCAAGTTGAATGCACAGCACAAGCGCGCAGCCCACACGTCCCCTCCCTCGGGCTGCGGCGCATGGGAACCTTCAGGATTTCTTCGCTATAGGGGAAGGGAGGGGAGGAAAACCTCAATAAACCCCTCAAACTCAGTCTCTCCCAGCTAAAAATACACAGGGAGCAGGYTCTGTCTGTGCAGGGAGCCTTAATGGCCACCCATGGCTCACCGGCTTGGGGAGGGGAACTGGGGACCTGTGAAAACCCAAAGCTTTTGGGGAGCAGCTGGATGTGGGGAGCCACTGGATTTCAATCACACAGGGATTCCTGGAATGGGTTGGGCTGGAAGGGACTTTAAAGCTCACCTGGTTCCACGCTCCCTGCCATGGGCAGGGACACTTCCCATCATACCAGGTTGCATCCAACCTGGCTTTAGACACTTCCAGGGATGGGACAGCTCCTCTGGAACCTCAACCCCCTCACATGGAAGAATTTCTTCCTAAAATTTGATCTAAATCTATTCTCCTTCAGCTTAAAGCCATTCCCCATTKTCCCATCAAGACCCATGCTCATGGACTCTCCAGGGTCTCCTACATGGTCATTACTGCATGGAGTGGCCGTGGAGCGCTCAGCAGCTGTGGAACATTGGGGGAATCCATGGGACTTCCAGCAGCATGGGTGGCACCATCCTGTTCCCATTGCTGTCCTCTGCCAGGATCTCCTGCCCCATGGGGAGCTCCCTTGGGGATCCACGGTTCTGCCTGCATTGCAGGGCAGGGATGGGGTGACCAAAGTGTCTGATCAAACTGGCCATCAAACCCCATGTCTGGGCAGTGTCAGTTGCCCCTGGCCGCAATCCTACTGACAGGGCTTGGGGATGATGGGGAAGGYAAGGATCTCAAGGGACTTTGCCCTGGGAGCTGTGCCTGCCTTCCCTAGCACATCCCAGGTGGTTGCAGAGCAGGACAGCGGGCACAAAACCACCACAGCTTCCATGATTTGTGCTCCAGACTCTCGGCTCAGCAGCTCCTGGTGGTCTTTGCCTGGTGGTGACACCCATTGTGTCCCTGCCGTGGCTGATGGTGTCACCCCAGCATCACCTGTGGACCCCCAACCTGCTCCTCCCTGCAATCCACACAGGTCAGCATCACAGCCCCAGCTCAAAGGGGAGAAAATCAATTATAAAAATACCTCACAGCAGATTCCCCGGCCTGAGCAGCTCCCTCCAGCCCCGACACCCGCTGCTGCTCTCCCCAGCACAGTAACAGATCTCCTTGTTCCCTTTAATAGCAGTAATTGAATCTCCTGCATGCAGGGCCATGCTTCACTCCCTGCCTGGGATCCATCAGCGACCCCGGCACCGGACAAGATCTGAATGGAAATGCTTTGCTTTTCCAAATCAGGTTAATGAGGAAATTGGTACATTTCCTCTGCAAGGCCAGGCCAGGCCCGGGGTGGGACACATCCTGACACAGTGGAAGGGTCTCCAGGCAGGGTGGGCACCTCCTGCCCCTTTCCCTTCCTCCAGCACCGCCCCTCCGTGCCCCTGGGATGCTCTGGGGTGCCAGAGGGGGACACAAAGCTCAGCACAGCCCAAGGCATGCTTCTACCTGTGTGTGTGCAGGGAACGAGTGGGGAAACGGGAGAAGGACACAATGCATTTCATTTTTCTGTTTCCTAGATGGAATGCAAAAAATGCGTTGCTAGAAGCAGTACAAGTGTTTTTCARAATAATCAAAATAGGCATCGAGATCAATTTTGATTCTGTCCTCCTCCAACCCACCAAGAAATCGCACCCAAATGCTCCAGCATCAATCCACAAACCCAGTCCCTGTGTGWGCCTCCTCCTCTGCCTCTCCCCACAGCCATCCCTCATTGGGATCCCTCCACTTTTGCTCCCAAACCTCCCCMTTYCCCSTGCCCMTACCCCTCCTGTGCCTTCCCAGCACTGCCACAATCACCCTGCAGGCAAGATGAGCTTTTCCTGATGGAGCATTTGCAAATCTTCACAGCCCTTCCCTGTGCAGATCCAAGCACCAGCCCTGCTCCCTCTCCAGCTGGAGCAGCAGGGCACGGCTTCCAYGGGATCAGCTTTGGGGCCGTCTTCYCATGGGCCTTGGTTACTCCCCACCTGGATCTCTGCTTTGTTTTGGCTATGCTGCAAGCCCAGAGAGGCAGGTCAGTGATACTGAGTTGTTCCTAAATTTGATTTTCACCATTTTCTGGTGTTCCCGGATGCAGGAATATCCCCAGCTCCAGCTGTGCTGCTCTGGGGCAACAGACCCCCACAAAACCTCATTCACAGACCCCAAATAACCCCATATCCCAACCCTGGTGCAAGAGCTTGTTGAAACAGCTTTGCAGCACCTTGCCAGCACCATTTCCAGCACCAAACCTGCTAATGGAATKACAAACCCTGGGTTTAACAAAGATGAACGAGGCAGCACCAACCCCCTGCCACCTCCCACCCATGAGCCTGGAGCTGCTGAACTGTGCCAGAGCATCCATGCTGGAGCACTGGCACCTCCAGCAGCCCTCCCCAGCTCCTCCAGGGCTTCCAGCAGCCTTGGAGTGAGACTTTCCCGCGCGGGCAGGGAGGAGGGTGTGGGCAGGCAGCTTTTGATAGAACACGCCTGAAAAGCTGGGATCCAGCAGACACAGTTTGTTTCTTGCTGTGTCATTTCATCACACACACACACACACACACACAGAGGGAAAAAGGGGAAGGGAGGAAAAAAAAAAAAAAAAAAAAAAAAAGGCAAGAACATTTGGCAAGCTGGCGAGGGTCTGGCTTTGCTGAGTGCGGAGAAAGAGCCGCTTTTCCAAAGGGAGGAGAGGGGAGAGCGGGCTGGCTGCCGCACGCGTGCCTGCCGGGGCCGGGCTCCAGCTGGAGCCATCTGCGGGAAAACAGCTCATTTCTTTGAGTTCGGAAGGGTTTGGACCTTCGAGGTACAATCTGAAATTTCCCCTCTGAATTTGCTCTAGCTTGACCACGTTTAAAACACGCAGTGTTTTGGAGGATGGAGGAGGAAAGGGCTCTGTGGTGCGGTGTCACGGGTGCCGGGGGCTTTGGGTAGCCCCCACCCGGTAGCCCCGAGCCCGTCCCGCTGTGCCCGCCCGGCCAGGAGCCGCCAGGAATAGCTGCAGAACCATCACGGGCTGTGCTTGCTGCCGAGCCGCTCAGAGCTCTGGGTGCTGATTAAATTTTCATCCCTCCCCGACAGGGTATTTTGTGTGCGCTGTTTTTTAATTTAAAACACATAAGAAGGGACTCCTGTTCCCTTCGCAAGGGCTCCGGCTGGGGAGCCTGGCGCCCTCCCAGGGTACAGAGGGCTAAAAAGCCAGGTGGTTTCCCTCTTTTGCCATCACTCCCACCTCCCCCGCTCTCCAGCCTCTCCTCCTCCCTCTCCCCACACCGATCCTTGCTGGGAGCCACCGTTTTCCATCACATTCCCGGCTTCTGCTTTACTGAGCCCCSCCAGTGCTCTGCCCGTGACTGTGATGTCAGTGCTGTTTTAGGGGATTTTTGCAGCAAAAGCCTCACTGCTGAATTCCCACAACCCTTGGCACAAGGCTGGCGCTGCTGCAGCTCCTGTCCTGGGACCAGGGACCCCAAGAGACAGACACCCATGTCCAGAGGAGCTGCAGCAGCTCCTGGGAGCACTGAGGCTCGGGAAGGTTTCCCAGCTCATCTCAGGCATGAGCAACCCCTTCCCAAAAAAAACCTTGCTGGTCAAGTCATTAATTTTGCTGCCTCCTGCAGCTCCATGGAAAGCCAGGCACTGTCCTCAGTCTTCAAAGGATAAGGTGGAATCCCCCCAGAGCTTCATCATGTTCAGATCTCGCTCACACTTTTGGGAAGGGCAGCTGAGTGCTGAGCAACCCAAGGGATGACTGTGAAACCCCAAGATCTGGTGCCAGCATGGAATGAGCAATTTTGGGAAAACCCACGGAAAAAAAAAAACCCTGTTTTACAACAGATTCCTCCTCCAAGATCGACTGGGGCAAATGAGGGTGGGGCAGGAAGCAGGACAGCCAAGTCTTGCTCCAGCATGGCCATACCACACCTCCCTTTCCCAGCGCCCCAAATCAGCACTGCCTGAAACAGTCCCTGTTTCAAAAATATCACCACGTTTCAAAGCCAGGCTCCAGCACAAGATCTTCATTCAGTACTTTCAGGGGGCTTGTGAGGATGGGGAGGACAAACATTTCAGCAGGGCCTGTTGTCACTGGACAAGGGTTAGTGGTTTTAATCTGAGAGAGGGTTGATTTAAATTGGATATAARGAAGAATTTTTTTAAAGAAGGATGGTGAGGGACTGGTACAGGTTACCCCAGAGAGGCAGTGGAAGTGTTCAAGGCMAGGTTGGATRGGACTTGGAGCAACCTGGATTAATGGAAGGTGTCCCTGCCTGTGGCAGAGGGGTTGGGATGAGATGATCTTTAAAGGATCTGGGATCTTCCAATCCAAACCATTCTGTGATTCTGTGATCTCAGGTTTGGTGCTTCACAGACAACCAGTCCGAGCCAACTTGTGCAAACCCAGCCCCTCACCCAGCAGCACAAAATGACTTCTGCACATGGTGAGGTTCATCAAAACCCTTCTGCACCCCACATGTACAGGAGATCCCAAACACTGAGGACATGTCCTCCCCTCCTGGCCCCAGCACCTCCAGCGTGCTGGAAGCACATGGGGATTGAGTCACACTCACATCAAAACCCCCATCCTTGCAGCAGCTCCTGTTCTCCAGCCCCTCCTGCTGCGTCCCCACTCACACTTGGCACCCAAGCCTCACCCTGCAGCTTCCTGGCTCTCTGCTGCTCCCCCAGGGCTGTGGACACAGCTCTGCCCACCACCGCTGCATTTTGGGAGGTGTTTTGGGAGCTGCCAAGGGCTTGATGTTCTTTCCCCAGCAAACGCTCCCCTCCTGCTGCAGAAGCACCCAGAAGGCTCTCAGCCCTCAGCCCTGGCCTTTCCTAAGGCTTCCTGCACTTCTTTGCTCTCCCTCTTCCCAATGGTTCCAATCCCACAAGAGGATGAGGAGTTCAGCCTAACAGCCAGATCCATGCAGGGGAAYGTGAGGAAGGCTCAGACCCTGCAAGTAAAACCAGCAAGAATCATAAAATCCTCTAGGCTGGGAAAGCCATCTCAGATCGATGAGCCTAACCACCCRACCATGTCCCCGAGTGCCACATCTGCACATCTTTGARATCCCTCCAGRGATGGRGACTCCCTGGGCTGGCTSTGGCAGGGCTTGATGACCCTTCTGGAGAAGGAGTTTTTGCCAATATCCAACCTGGACCTCCCCTGYTGYAACTTGAGGCCAATTCTTGCTCTGTTGCTTGGAAAACGAGACCAATCCCCAYCSGGTCACAYGCTCCTGTCAGGGAGTTGTGGAGAGTGAGAAGCTCCCCCTGAGCTGCCTTTTCTCCAAGCTGAGCCCCACCAGCTCCTTCAGCTCCTCAGATTTGTGCTCCAGCTCTGCYTCAGGATGAGCAGGCAGCCCTGGATGCCCTGCCTGCCTCTCCCCACAGCTCCCACCTGCCCCCAGCACATCCCTCCACGGGTGTTCGTGTTCCCATCCCCACTGCTGGCAGCGTGGGGGGAACAGGAGAGCGTCACATCGGGCTCCTCCTCGCTACCTGCGATTCACGGGAACACAAACAAACAATTGCAGTGAATAAATACAGCCCGCCCAGCCGGCATTCCAGGGGAAATATCCACTGCAAACTCCTCCTCGCCTGTTTGCTCCCTGGAGCTGAGCATCCAAAGCTGCCGGTGTCACTGAGTGCCTGTGCTGTGCCCGGGTAGCCCCTCACCAGTCCTGCCATCCCCCAAGCCCCAGCAGCGGTGTTTAATGACAAAATGCACCCCTGCCCCACRCCAGCACGGCTGCAGAGGCGGAGAAGTAGGACAGTGAGTCTCTTTGCCAACGCTGTGCTTCCCTCTGGTCCCTACAGAAATCAGGTTTGGTCTGGAGCCAGCCCAGGGAAGGAGTGGCTGCTCCAGGACATGAAGAAAAGCAAAATACTCCTTAGCTCCTATTTCAGATCACAGAGGCAGTCTCAAAATCAAACCCCCTTCCAAAAGAAATCAAAGTCCCCCAGGCTCCCGGGGATGGGTGTTGAAAAAGCCATAACACCCCAGAATCAGTTTATTTTAACCCAATTTCTACTTCATGAAGGCAAAGYTGACATGRAGAAAGCAAAAAGCAAGCACACAGRCRAAATAACCCATGTGGAAATCAGCCTGTTGTAAWGCCTGCAAATTCCAGGAGCCACACTCCTAGGCCCGGTAGAAGGTTGGGAAAACRGATCTTAAAATCATGATACAGCCACACAGGGGGGTTCTGCAGTAGGCAATTTCTTTGAGAGATTGCTAAAGTGGTTTTCCTGCCATCTCCCTGTCCCCTGCAGCGTTAATCTGCAAGGACTCAACCTCCCATCGCTTTATCCTGGTGGGAAAGCCAAATCCCCCACCAGGCCCCCCAAACCTGGGGCACAGGCTGGGCAAGGTCCGTGCTGGTGAGCAGCAGGAGCCTGCTCTGGCGTGCTGCTCCCAGTGATGAAGGTGATGGCAGAACATCCCTGTGGTTTCCCAGCCCTCCTCCTGCATCCCCCAGGGACAGCATCCCTCWTTTTTTTTWAWTTWAAAAARGGSMRRAAWYCMWTTTTTTTTTCTCCAAGTAGCAAARTGACCAAGCACCCACAACTTTTGCGCAATGAGCCCCCTGAGAGAAGAGTCATCCCTGTGTCCCTGGGAAGGACAGGAGGTGCAGCCCAGCAGTGCCAGGAACACCCGCTCTTGCCATCCCCGAGGTGAATCAGCAGCCTTTGACAATACCAAGGCCCCAAATCCTCATTCCATTAAAAGCCAAGGAAGTCCCTGCTCCTTTCCATTACTGGTCAGGAACATCTGGTTCTTTGCAGAGGAACAGGGAAGGCAGGCACCTTATTTATGGTCCTGGCCATCGGGAATGTGGTGACAGAGCATGACAGTGACATCGGTGAGAGCACAAAGTCTGCCAGGCTTTGCTAATGGTGCTGAGGAGATTATTCGGATCCCAGGGGAGAGAGAGCACCCAGTTTAGCAGCTCTGGTGGTCAATAGGGGATCCTGTAGGGTAGGCACAGTTTTCAGTGCTCTCAGCAAAAAAATGAATCAGCAAATCCCAGCCCCTGAAGGGATCAGCTCCAGCCTTCCCATCAAGGACGCCCCAAGCAGCAGGAGCCCAGACTTTCTCAAACAAAGCCCCGAGGTCGATCAGACCATAAATTGCCCGTCTGTTCCCCATCCCCTCACACCCCAGCAGCAGGGCTCCGGCACGGGGAGTGCTGCTGCTAATTGCTGCCGGCGCCGAGGGCTGGGAAGGGGGAGCGCTGGTGGAAGCAGGTTTTGCAGGGAGACAGTCATTAACCCAAGAGCAAGGCTCAGGGCGGGCTGCATCCACTGTGAGAGCAGGCAGCAGCTGTCCAGACGCTGGAAAATCCCATTCCCTGATGTCCTCAATCACACCTGGGCAATAGGTGCTGGGGTTAATCCCTAATCCCACTGACACACCAGAAGCAGACATTAAATCGACTTTTTTTTGGTCTGAACACTCAGCTGGTTCAATCCTGCCCAATTCCCCCACTGAAGCAGGAAGATCCTGACAYTGCCATCTCCTTTAGGAAGAGAAGAACCAAACCCACATGGAAATATGAAGCCTTTGCAATGAACTCTCCCCTTTCTGCWCCAGTCTAGATTTCACAATCTGTCCACACACACCATCCTGCACCCCCAGAGGGACCCTGTGACAGACTGGGCAAGAAAGGGGGTCCCCAATGCTGACAGCCTGACATTGTCCTGAGGTTTAAAAGCAGCCTTTCCCCAGAGCCCCTCCTGAAGCAGTTTCCCCATCGCACACCATCCAGTTTGCCTCCCGCGAAGCAACGCCGCTCTGCAAATCTCCGGGCGTTATGGGAACCAGGGTATAAAAACATTCCCGGTGCAATGACGCCAAAATTGATGCTGAAATTAGGCTGGGAACAGAACAGGCACGGTTGCTTCTAGCCCACAAACTCAAACACGCTTATATGGCCACTCGCCCACGGCGATGCTGTGCTCTGGGATCGCCTGGAGCCTTTTTTCCCTGCTTCCAGCTTTGCCCCCAAGTTGCTCTCTGGGCACCCCAAGATCTTGGGCACCAGCAGCTTCCAGTGGCTGCAAACCACAGGAGCGCAGCCCAGTCTCTCCCTGCTCCACCAGCACAAAGATCCCAGCTCCCTGTGGGACAMTGAAATGCTGTCCCTGCCCCAGGGAAGGGGTTTGAGCCCAGCTCTGAGGGTTTCCAAGGCCAGATCCTGATAAGTGAAAGGAGCAATGGGAAGAACCATAAATTCCATAGGAATTCCACCCACTGACACAGACTGTTAGTCACCAAGGCAGTGCTAAATCCCTGGACTCAGAGAAAAAGAACAGAGACACAAAGAATAAAAAAGGGGGTGATGCACATTAGATGAGGGTCTGTATAAGGTGATTTGAGGAGTCTGTACCTCTCAAGTATGTCAGCCAACGTGGAAAGAGAGAGGAAAATGTGGCTGGGAAATTGGGATAAAAAGGAGGCTGCATCATCTAACAATTTGAGAGACCCCATGGAAATATCCCATGGCCTCACCCTTTATTCAAATAAAGTTATGGGACTCCTCTGTCTCCTTTTTGGACATGAACCTCTGCTGTTTGTAGATTAATTTTCCTAACACCATCATGAACGACACTCCAGATGTCCCAAATTTCCAGCACACAGAAACGCTGACCCCAGCCCCCCACGCCCAGCGAKCCCCCAGAGCAGCCCTACTCACATTGTACAGGACTGTGGTCCACCCTTCCATGGTGATGCACTGGAAGACGGTCAGCACAGCGAAGAGGATGTTGTCGAACTGCGTGATCCCGTCGTTGGGACCGATCCACTCGCGGCACTCGTAGCCCGGGGGGCACCCCTGCACCCCGCACGGGTGGGGAGGGTCCAGCTCCTCTAATTCACCTGCGAGCACACAGCACAGAGCCAGAGGAGGCGGAGTGAGGGGCAGCTCATCCCAGATTTTTCCCACTGGTGGGATGAGAAGAGGGCRCAGAGCCCCTGCCCCACCTGAATTGTTGGTGTAGCAGGCTCGGTGCAGCTTCCCGCTGTAGAACTCCAGGCCGATGATGGCAAACATGAGGATGGCGAAAAAGAGCAGCAGGCCGATCTGCAGGAGAGGCACCATGGCCTTCATGATGGATTTCAGGACAATCTGCAAGCCTGGGAGGGGAAAGAAAGGGCACAGCTCAGAGCAGCAATGCAAACCCCCCATCAGGGGCACATCCAGCCCGTGAGGAAGACAGGGAGCAGAGAGAAGGAACAATCATCAGAACAATCCTCCAGCACAGCCTGGAGGATCCCTTTGGGCTGSAGGATCCTGGAGGAAAGCACCATCCCAGGGGAGGCAAAGCCAAGCTGCAGAGCAAGGCTCCAGGAGAGGTTTTTTCTGGTCCCCACTCTGATGTCCTGCCTGTCCTTGCCACACCTGGACTTGGTGGCACACAGTTTGTGCAGCTCTGTGGCCCTCGTTGCCCCCCGGGCACAGACCCAGTCCCAGGGCAGGAGGGACACGGGGAGCAGTGCCAGCAGCAGCCTAGTTTCTTTATTTATCCCCGTGCCAACAGATGAAATCTTGCAACAAAAAGAAGAAAAAARAACCMAAACCCCAAGAAATCTCCCCTGAATAAACCCCGGTCCTGAAAGGATCCACCCACCRCCTTCTGGCCAGGGAAGAGGAGCTGCCAGCTCTGCCAAGCACAGAGAGGGCTGGGCAGGGGGCAGTGCCACCCAGGGACACTGAGCGCTGTCATTTCTGAGTTCCCACCACGTGGAGAGGTGGGATAAGGTGGCACAAGGGCCCCTCTCACTCCAAGGATGTCAGAAATGGATGCAGACACCCCGGGAGGAAAACCTGAGCACTTACTGGGAATGCCTGAGACGAGCTTGAGCGGCCGGAGCACGCGCACGGCCCGCAGCGTCCGCAGGTCCACGTGGGTGTTGAAGTGTGTCCCGGCCGTGGCGAGGATGCTGCAGGCACACAGGGACAGAGCAGAGTTAGCCCAGGAAAAGCCCTTGGCCACCTCAGGGCTGTGTTCTCATGCCAGCTGGGGGAAGCCATGAGGAAAACCGTGGCCACTGAGCAGGGACAGAGATTCAACAGCTGCCACGGGCCAGCGAGTCCTGTTTGATGCTGGCACCCAAATTCATGGGCCACTTTGATCAGACAAAGCCACCCAGGGTCTCCCCAGTCCCAGCAGCCCCCTACACACCAGGATGGTCACACACCACCCATGGATCCCACCTGGGCTCCCAACATTCCATCTCCACACACCACCCTCCCTTCCAGGAAGGCATTTGGACCAGAAGCCGTGCCCCAGAGGTGTGAGCCACTGCCCTCTGTGCTCCTGTGACATCCCCTGCAGCCACCAGCTGCCCTGGCTTTTTCCACACGTGGAGCTTCCTCAGAGCCCCACCCCCGGGATTGCTGAGAAGGAGCAGAGAACCTCGCTCACATTCCAAAATCCACAGAAATTAAAGTTTGATGATGACCTTGGAAGGTGAGCGGCARGCACGGCAAGGACTCCAGAGGTTTTCTTTTAAAACACAAAGATTTCTTCTCAAGCCCATCTCTGGAAAACAAACTGGGGCAGAAGGGAGTGGAAACACTHGGGGACAGGGATGCTGTGCCCAGGGATGCTGGTAGAGCTCTGTCCCATCCCGGWTTGGTCCCCAGCTGCTGGGAGAGGAGCAGGAAAGCTGCAGGAGAGCAGCAGGGGGTGRGAGAGGAGGGGATGGGGAGGAGAGCGGGACAGAGGGAGGCAGCAACCTCAGGCTTGTTTGCARCAATCCAAAAACCGAGGGAAATTGGGTCATTGTTCCACTAATTCATCTAATTACAGGCCAGAGCAGCTCTCTGGCGCGTGGAGCAATTAGCACTCTTTCTCTCACCCTCTCCCTGAGGTACAGCAGGTACCAACCTGTCCCTCCAGAAAGGCGGCTGGGTTTCCTAGGATACCCTGGCAGCAGAAGCGCTCTCACATCTGCAAACCGGGTTGTTTCAGCCCCTTTTCCCAGCCTCCTCTTCCTCCCCGCCCCATAGCACAGGGGTCCGAGCCTGGCCCCGGCAGAAGTTGGGGTGCATCGCCCACCCCTCCCTGCGTATCACACCGCTTATCCCCGATATTTACRGGGATATTTTACCCTCTCTGGCATTTACCCTTTCCCCCGAGCCCTTTCCATACAGTATCAGTCTCCCAGCCTGTGTCCAGCTCCTTCTGCCCGCAGGAAAGCACAAAAGGGTCTTAATTAAGCCAGGAGCACCCAGCGGCTGGGGAGAGCCGCGCTGTTAAATTGGTTGTAAGATCAAAATCGATAAGAATGATAAAGCGTGGCCACTCGGCGGCACGAGGGAGGGAGAGGAGCCCTGTCACTGTCACACACCCCGCCAGCAGAGCAGGGTATCCCAGCACTCCCCAAAATACCACCGCAGGGGACACGCTGGAAACCSCGAGACCCTCCTTCAGCTTTTGCTYYTCGCGTCCCAGCCYCTGGAGTGCCACCAGCCTCCCAAAGCGCTGATTCCAGCCAGGACTGAGCCCCTCCGGGACGCTGGGAATGCTCCCGGGCAGGATGCGAGCCCCAGCCCTTCCCCCGGGTGTTTGCCAGGGCCAGCCCAGCCGAGAGGCTCCTGGCAGCAGAGCAGGGTTGGGATGGGATGGGCAGCTCTCTCCTCTCGCCACGGAGCAGTGCGATCCGCGGCCCCCGCACCCCTCCCGTCCCCGGGGCAGCAGCAGCACCCGGGAGCGCCCCGGCTGCAAAGTCCTCGTCTAACCCAGATTTGTTTGAAGGGCTCCGGAGCGCCGCGCTGAGCCTCCAGGCAAGGTTCGGGCGATTTCAGGGCACTCCTTCCCCGCGCTCTAGATTAGCTGCTAAGAATGGGACTCCTCTGTGGCAAGGTGACATGCTCCTTGTCCTCGCTGGGGGACAGGGGACATGACGAGCTCTTTGGGGAGGAGGTCCGGACAGATCAGCAGACCGAGGCGGTSGCGCTCAGACCTGTCACCCGAGCGATGACAAAAAGCTGACCCGCTAAAGTGACACAGGTGCCTGCACATCGTTCCACTCCCGGTGCGCTGGGACCACGCACCGCTGGGGCTGCTCCCAACAAACCCGCCCAGCCCAGAGCCTCTGAGCAGGGTCTGAGCGGCCCTGGACCACCTTTATACCTAAAAAAGTGGCTGGGAAAAGCTTCCAGGCACGCTAGCCTGGCTGCTAGCTGCTTTTCCCAGCCCTTCTGTGGCTGGAAGATACAGCCATCCCCTCTCCTGGATAACCAGGCTGATAACACAGACACCACATCACTGCTAATTMTAAATCCAGCGCTCAAAACACAGCTTGCAGCTTCGGACTTGAGCATCTCACCTGCCAATTGTTTATTAACCCTCTTATTATGCCTTTTATTATGTTTTTTTAAACCATCTCACCCAGAACACCCCGTTTCTGAATTAAGGTTTCTCACAGACCTTCGTGCTGCCACAGGGCAGCAGCTCCCGTATCTGTAGAACAATTTAAACCCTTTTCGATCACTTACAATATCCACGTCTGATGTGCTAATAATTATTCTTTATTTTTAGGCAAGGACCCAAACTAAAATTACATCTCACCATCTAAGTTATTTGAAAAAACCTGCCAGATTTAGGCTATAAAAATCTCAATGATCTCATGCTTTTCATCATATGTACTGGAGGAAAAAAAGAAGGGGGAAAAAAAAGTGAAGGCGTTTTTATAGGTCACCCAGGCAAAGGGGTTAGTTTTACTTCAGAGGAAAGGGGGAAGAGAGACTTCAGGTGGAGAAAAGAGCAGAGAGRAGCTTTTGGAAGGATGCAAATGAGAGAGGAGGCAGGATGGGAAATATATGCTAATCCCCAGAAGTATAATTGAATAGTGAGCAATAACCAGCAGACAAAAACACTCTTTCAGGAGAGGAACAAAAAAAAAATATAATCCGATGCTTTGTGTTTGCAACCAGGATGATTATTTTATTTTATTTATTTGGAGGCTCCGAGGAGGAGGGCGAGCTCCCGCTGGGGCCGCCGCACCTGCGGGCTTTGGGGCTGGGCAGAGGCGGGCACAGCCCCCGGCRCCGCTCCAGCTCGGAGCAGCTGAGCAGAGCACCGCCCTCGCCTCCAGATGAAGACCTGCACCTTCAGATCTCTTCACCCAGGGGTCAGAAAAAGGA
>NW_026623468.1:1035579-1038990 GCF_030028575.1 Malurus melanocephalus | reverse complement strand
CGTGTAGAATAAAGCACGAGTGATGCTCGATGTCCCTGCCCACATGGAGTCAGCGCTGAATTTGGGCACTATCCCACATCACAGAGACCATCGTGCCTGCTCTGCCTGTGCCAGGGGCATTGCTGGGATCCCTTCCCCATTATCCCATCCCTTTCCCATTATCCCATCCCATCCCCATTATCCCATCCCATCCCCATTATCCCATCCCATCCCCATTATCCCATCCCATCCCGTGGGGACAGCACACACAGCTCAGGTCACATTGCAGACCTTCACACCAGAGACCCCAAGTGAAAGCTGAACCCCCAAATGATCAAATCGACCCTCGATTGATCCCCCCACCCCAAACTGAGCCCCTCCCCCCTCAAGTATTTCCCTCAGGGAGCACTGTTGAAGCTCACACAGGCTGTCCCAGCAAAGGGTGGAGAGAGGCATCGGCTGAGACAGACTAATCTCAGCCCAAAATCTGGGGCAGGCAGGGTGCTGGCTGGCACACAAATTAATATTTATAATTAAGTGGGAAGGCCCCTGAAGGCTTGCACTGCCACCTGACTCTGTGAGGCAGACTACTTCATAATTAATACACTGGTCAAACGGCTCACAGAAAGTGAGTTACCTGATGAATCCACCCYGCTCCTGCCCTTTTCTGGGGTGAATCAATGGGGTGGATTCATCCCTCCCCTCTCTGCAGACACCATCRTGKGTGGCAGGAYGTGCTCGGGGCTCTTGGGTCCRAACCTGGCTCGAGGCAGGGCCAGCRGGATCAGGTCACCCACTCTGAGGGTGCCACAGCAGAGCACAGCCTTGGGGACACCAAGGGACAGGGCCACCAGGGCCAAGTCCTGCCCTTGGCACAGTTCAGAGCAACGTCAAAGCCTCCATCACCTCGGCTCGCTCTTTCTAGGTTTCGGGGCTGTGACCCAGGTGGATTGAGCTGCAGCAGAGCTCCTGCTCCCGCCCTTCCCAGCTGCTTGGAGAGCTCTGGGTGGGCACAAGCGACCCCCTGCATGCTGTGGTGAGGCTGAAGGACAAAATCTGCCTTCACCAGCCTCTGATCTGGGGGTGAAATGATCCCCCAAGGCCGCCTCTTCCTGGAGAAGCCCCCAGGTACATGAGASAGTATCCCCTACTTTGGACCCTGCAGGTTGGTCAAACCCCACATCTCCCTCCTGCCTCTGTCCCCACGCTTCCTCCCAGCAGATACAGGATTTGGCAGGGYGAGATGGTGCTGCTGAAACTGCTTTTGCACAAACAGGACCTGGTGAGAACCTAAAGTCACCGACAGGAGACGGAGAGCYGGCCCCACAAGAGAAAGAGAGCCCAGGAGAGGGTGTGAGCTCCCACCAGAGCAGGGGTGTGAGACCCCAGCACATCCCCCTGTGTGATCCCGCCTTCCCATATGGGAATGAGGTGGAAATAACCCATTTTCCCTTCCCTCAGGCCAGGCTTATTCCCAAAACTCTTGTCCCRGAGTGAGGCACATGACAGTACAAAGCAGCCCAAGGCTTCACCCCACAGCAAAATGGGGGCAGAGGTGTTGGGGTGCAGCAGGAACCCCAAGGACCGCAGGGCACGGAGGGGTGCCTGGCARTGGGGGCAGTGCCCCAGCCCCGTGGGAGGGACTGACTCACTCTGCAGCTTGAGGAAACCAACAGGCAGGGAAAGGGATGGAGCCGGAAATCGTGTGAGCGGCACACGGGCTGGATMCCGAGCCATGAGAAAGCACCATGCCTGTCTCTCCCAAAAACTCCAGAGCCAGAATTCTGCCTGCCCAGGGATCCCCASCCCCATCTCCTGCAGCCTTTTCCTTGATGCCCACCCTGTCCCCTCGTGCTGCCCTTTGTGCCAGGTGCCGGTGTCGGGCGCRTCCCGGGGCCGTGGCATATGGAACATGAATCATTCACCAAGCTGGGAAATTAATTATTCATCCAAACCAAAGACCAAACATTTTACTAATTGTCCTGAAAGGAAAGAGCTGGGAAAGGGGTGGGAGAGAGGAGCAGGCATCAGGTTGGAGACTGCCAACATTCAGGAAAGGAAAAGAAGGAAAGAGGAAGGGGAGAAGACTTGTCTGGTGTGATCAAAGCATTGCTAGGCATTTGGACCTGGGGTTGTCTCTTGGCTGGTTTATCCGAAATGAGCACTCTAGCATGCAGAAAGGGCAAAGCATCCCTCCCTCTGCCATGGGGGAGCTCCTGTGAAAAGGAAACTTTCCAGGACAGTGATCCCAAAATCCAGGCAGCACCAAAAAGAGGAAAAAGCCAACCTGCCCTCCTCATCCCTGGGCTCACCTTGCAAACCTGCAGCACAGCACAGCAGGAAACACCTTCCTTGGAGYTATTCCATCCTGCTTCCCACCAGCCAGAGCAGGAAATCAGGGCACAAGTGCACACAGGATTTCCCTGGGAGGTCAGACAGAGAGGCCAGGCTCGCAGCTTGGCTTTGCAGGGAGAGGATGTTGGATTTTAGGACAGGACTTGGAAAGCCAGGCTGTCCTCCTCCAGCACAGGCTGGTGCCCCTGTGGCTGGCTCTGGCTTTGCTGAGGGCATGGCAGGCAGCGCCTGCAATCCTTCATTGGCCACACTCCACCCCACAAAAACCTTTAATGGAAACCACCGTGCCCAAGGGCCTCACAAAAGGCACCCAGGTGTAGCAGCTGTTATTAAACCCTCCCAAAAACCCTGACGGCAGCGCTTCCTTTTAGTGACCCCRGCGTTTCATCCAGCTTTTGCAGCGGCTGCTTCCCCAGCTCCTGAGCAGCACAGCTTCACAAGGCCCTTTTGATTCCMGTTTGGATTTTTTCCCCATTGTTAGCAGCGTTCCCCCACCCCTTCACCTCTCACGTGTTATTGTATTACTGCTGTTAAAAAAAAAAGGCAATGGTGCTTTGATGATGCTCAGGCACCGGAGTGTGTGAAGCACACACCCACCTGGATATTTGCAGAGGGAGTTTAACCCTTCTTATCCCATCAAAGATGGTGTAGGACAAGGCAGGCAGCTGTAGGGTCCTTGTGCTCTGTCCTAATGGCACCCAGGGAGCACGGAGTTCACACCCCAGTTGCTGGTGGCTGAAGCTCTTTCAGCCTGACCCTCTCAGAATCAACAATTAAGAGCCTTCCTCTGCCCTCTCTGACCATTTCCGAGCCATTTTCTCTTTTTTTGGTGGAGGTCACACTACATCAAGCTGGTCACAACCCCAGCTCTGGTTCACACAGAGACAAGGTGAGCATCCCCAAACCCCAGGGGAAATGCAGATATMCCCCTCGCTGGTTCTGCCTCAGAAGGAGTAAAGGTGTTTTATGCATGCTTTCAGATAAAATTATTTTTAGCTGGGGGAGAACAGGCTGTTTTTTCAGGCAGCAGKGATGATTTGGAAACCACAGGTTACAAACAGAGCAGGTTTACAAATG
>NW_026623468.1:1031570-1035535 GCF_030028575.1 Malurus melanocephalus | reverse complement strand
AAAAAAAAAAAAAAAAAAAGGATTTATTGACACAAGAAGCGAACACCAGTTGAACCCATCAGTGCCATCCATTCCTGCACAGGGTCCCAGGGGGCTGCCCGTGGGACAAGCCCCTCATTGGGCTTATTTACACCAGAAAATCCCACTGCTCATGGAAATCCCAACGTGGTGTCTGCCGCCTTGGTGCCACCTGCACTGAGGACCTCTCCCATCAGATACACGGCAAAAAAKAAGTCAGGGAATGAGGAGTAATACCCTGTGTCACAGCTGGAGGGACAAGGGTCAGCGAGTGGTGTGCTGGGTCCCTCTGGGTCCTTCAGGAATGGTTCTCCTCACATGGATATTTCCTCTGGCCCATCGTGGGATGCACCAGCATCCCAAACCCACCGAGTGCATCCCAAAAGCGCAACCCTGCACTTCTGATGCTCACAGCACCCCCTCCACCACAGCCACAACCTCCTGATAAGCCACAACGAGATCCCCACGACCACTGAACCTCACAAATTTCCGCCCAGACACTTTTCTGTTCATCAAGCAGGAAGTTTGGGTCGGCAAAGGCGATCCTGAGGCCGCCGGTCGCCCGCACACGTCCCCGTCCCTGTGCCGGCTCCAGCGCCCGCCTTAYGCAACCGACACAGAACGAGCCGCCAAGTGCAAACCTTCTCCCACAAGCTGTTTGCGAGGCATTTGCCAGCCAAGGATTATTTGCTGCAGGAATTTGCCAATAATTCAGCGGATTAAACGGGCAAGGGTTTCTCGCAAGGGAAGCGCAACCGTGGCACCAGGGAACGGCAGCTTTGGCTGCACCACCAGATAACAGCAAGAGCTGAACAGGGCAGAGGAGCCYGTGACCTGGTGCAGCTGATCCCACTGACCCCAAAACCAGTCCACGATGAAAATTTGAGGCTTCTCCACCCATCATACAATAGAATTTGCCCCAAAAGTTYGGTGAGGCCACGCCAGCAGGCACTACTGGGGCAAAGCCAGCCGGTGAAGGGGCGCTCCTTGGGGAGGGTTCCATTCCTCTGGGGCAAACATCAGGGTGCCAGGGGGGCGATGGTGGGGAAGCAGGGGCAGGAGGGCTGTTACCCGCGGCTGGCAGTGCTGGGGGGACAGGGGAACCTCCCGTCCGGACGGGTGGCTCGGTGCTCGCAGCCCTTCATGGCCAATCGCTTCCCTGGCACGGGGCCCGGCTCAGCCCGGCACCGGGAGGAGCTGGCGAGGCTTGTGCGAGTGAGTAATTGCCGAGCGCTGACTCAGCAGCGGCTCGCTCGCAGCAGCTCGCCCAGAGCCGCGGGGAGGCCAGCAAAGAGAGCCCTGGGCAGCCCCTCCTCCCGGCCAGCGCTTCCCCTTGGCCCCCGCCCCAAAGCACGGCCGGGGCGGGAGGCAGGCGGTGGGCATTTCCCAAACCCCGGCTGCTTCCCGCACACCCAGCACAGCGCTGAGGCCACACCGGGAGGAGGGAGCCCCTCTCGCTGCTACCGACATGTGTCCCGTGCTGTCCCCGGGGATCTCAGCACCTTTGCCCAGGCCAGGAGCCACGGAAGCCTCCCCGTGAATGCGGGAGAGCAGCAGCATCCTGCATCACCCAAGGGCCGCCTGTTTGCTGCCCACCAGCAGCAGCATCACCCACCACCGGCACACCCTGCAATCCCAGCTGACACCGGCTGTGCCCCAGAAAGGTCATCCAGGTCCCCGTTGGACCARGGGGGTCACGATGTCCCCAGCCATGCTCTGCTGGAGCCTCCCCGCAGGCACAGCCCCAGCCTGCACCTCTCCACCATGGGCGAGCAGAACCAGGCTCAGCGTTCCCCTTCCTCCTCCAAACCCCCAAACGGGTGTCACACCCCACACGGTGCCACCACCCTGCAAGCCAACAGACAGGACTGAGCAGCAGGAAACTCTGTGGRGACCCCACGTGGATCCCGTGCCTCAGTTTCCYTGACAGCSCTGCAGCTRCTCTGCACCCAGCAAAGCTCAAGGAGCACCCAGAGACCCACAGGCACCAGCTCTTTGTACACATCAAACCAGCTGCTCTGAACAAGAGGTTTCCATCAGCAGGCAAAGAGAAACAGCCCCAATCCAGGCACCCACCTGCCCCCCCACACCGAGAGGGGCCCAGAGGCTCACTCTGAGGGGTTTCTGCTCAAGCTGACTGCCAGAGTTGGCTAGCACAAGCCCAAACGGCCCTGCTCATTTCTGTGTCACCAGGACAGCCCAGCACGCCACAAGCAGGACTCCAATCTGGGCCACGTCCCTGGCAGGTGACACCAGCAGTGACACAAGCAGCACCCGTGAAGCTCCGTGTGCTCCCACCCCCRGCGTCACTGCTGCACACCGGGATGACGAGCAGCATCGCCTGGCAATGTGACCATTCCCAGACCTCATTCCAAAACCCCSAGGACAAGCCTGGAAAGTGCTTGGCAGGGCAAGAGGAGCAGAGATTTTTTTCCCCATCCCCATGAAGGGTTTGACAAAATCTCTCCCATGCCACATTCAGTCACTTTTCAGGTCATGTCACCACCCTGTCCTCACCTTGCCTTGTGTTCAAGTGGGTGACAGGCCACCAGGTGAGGAAAGCTGGRCATGGTGGCCCCAGAGCCAGCTCTCCTCACTCCATAGGGAACCTGGTCCCACCATCAGTGACCAGAGCAAAGCCAGCACAGCGCCTCCAGCACAGAGAGGCATCATCCCCACGCCMCCATCAGGATGAAGAAACCCCCACCAGCAGCAAACCAGGGTGTTTCCCCATGTCCTGGAGCTCGTGTCCCCACCAGGATGAGCCCCCACATCCGCCCAACCCCACCACCGGCCCCGCAGTGCCCRACTCACCCGCTGAGGACCACGATGAAGTCCATGACATTCCAGCCGTTGCGCAGGTATGAGCCCTTGTGGAAAACGAATCCCAGGGCCACGATCTTAATCCCAGCCTCGAAGCAGAAAATCCCAATGAAGTAGGGCTCTGTCTTCTCCTGCCCGAGTGAAATCAGTGACCCAGTGAGAGRGGGAGACTGAGCAGGCACAGCACCAGGCATTGCACATTGACCCAACTCGTGCCCCATCCCACCTTCCCCACATCCATCATCTCCTTTGGGAGCTTTCCCAGCCCTTTCTCAGSCAGGAGCAACCTCAGAATTAAAAARAAGGGTGGCTGTGRCACACTCAGGTCACCCAGTCCTTCATTACCCCACTTTCTAAGGGGTTTAAACCTTCCTGAACTCCTTCCATAGAGGAAGAAGAGGTTACAGGAGCCTCAGGAAGGCTGGAGGAGATGTCCCAGAGGAAACGCCCTGCCCTGCCACCCCACAACCAGATTGGGGGTCCCCCTCTGGCTCTCCCCCAGCCCACCAGTGCAGGGCAGAGTGGGATGGACACGGGGTACTCACTAATCTCCGTGACATGGGCGTCTTGTCGTCCTCGGGGAGGTGCTGCTCCAGGGCCAGCACGATACAGTTGGCAATGATGGTCGCCAGGATCATGTACTCGAAGGGAGTGGTGGTGAGTTAAGGAGCAGAGAAGAGGTGGGTGACACCCCCRACCCTCCAGCCCACCCTTGGATTCRCCTGCTYGGCCACTGCTGCCCCTTTCCCTGTGGGAACACCCGCACCCAGCCCGGCTTCCCCCTCCCACTGCTCCCAGACACGAGGGTGAAGCCCACCCTGGTGCTGTTTGGAAATGGCAGGGGTGACAACAGGGCTGAGAGCCCCCAAGACCTACTGGGCATCATTCCTGAGTCCATGGGACATCAACCAAGAGGCTTTGTTAAGATGAGAACACCCTTGGGAAAGAGATGCTACTCGTGCAGGGAGCCCAGAAGGTGGACACAAGATTTGAAGTGGGACAGCCAGGCTGAGCTTTGCCCAGAAGAAGGTTTGGCACGGTCCCTGGCAGTATCAGGAGGGAGATATTTGGAAGAAGTTGTTTACAGAAAGAGTAATAAAGCATTGAAATGGGTTGCCCAGGGA